>NC_137038.1:1445000-1467500 GCF_032717465.1 Coenobita brevimanus
CTCCCTCCCTATCTCCTGCCCTTCTCCCTTCGTTCCTTCCTTCCTCCTTCCCTATCCTTATTTCCCTCCTTCCCTTCCTTACTTCCCTCCCTCCCTCCTTCCCTTCCTTCCTTCCCTCCCTTCCTCCTTCTATTCCCCCTCATTCCCTTCCTTATCCTTCCCTCTCAATTCCTTCCTTCACTCCCTCCTTCCTTCCCTTCCTTCCTTCTTCCTTCCCTCCTTTCCTTCCTTCCCTTCCTCCTTCCCTTCAACATAGGATAATTGAGTTTCTTTGCCTGTCAGTAGGAGTTAGTTTGTGAAGGAAAGGAGAAGAAAGATAGAAGAGAGAGAGAGAGAGAGAGAGAGAGAGAGAGAGAGAGAGAGAGAGAGAGACTCATAAAAGTGTAAAAAGTGAAAGAGGGAGGGAAAGAATGAAGAAGGGAATGAAAGGATGAAGGAAGGGGGGCGGAGGAAAGAGAGAGAAAGGAGGGAAAGAAGGAAGGGAAGAGGGAAGGAAGGAGAGGCACAGGGAGAGAGAAAGTATAAGGGGGATGAGAAAGGGAGGAAGAAAGGATGGAGGGAAGGAAAGAAAAATGCAATCTTTCACTCCTCGTATACATTATTCTCTCTCTCTCTCTCTCTCTCTCTCTCTCTCTCTCTCTCTCTCTCTCTCTCTCTCATGCACAAACAATATTTCACATGCAAAACTCTTCCAATATCTTTCACTTCTCGCATGCTCTCTCTCTCTCTCTCTCTCTCTCTCTCAGGTAGTGCTGATAATGTAGTCAATGGTAAGTTAACAACGCTGTGTGAATGTGAGGAGGGGAAGATGAAGTGATAGTGACTGATACGAATATGAGAGGTGATGATGATGATGAAGAGTGTGAGAGTAAGAGTGAGTGAGAGTGAGGGTGAGTGGGATGATGGATGAGAATGTGATGATGATGATGGTGAAGATGACAGGGATGGTGTGATGGTGACAGTGGAAGTGATGGTGATGGTAATGGTGATAGTGAAGGTAATGAAAGTGATAGTGATGGTGAAAGTGATGATGGTGAAGGTGATGAACGTGATGGTGATAGTGACGGTGATGAAGGTGATAGTCCTGGTGAAAGTGAAGGTGATGGTGAAGGTGGTGAAGGTGATGGTGATAATGAAGGTGATGAAGCTGATTGTAATAATGAAGGTGATGAAGGTGATGATGATAGTGAAGGTGATGATAGTGATGGGGATAGTGAAGGTG
Organism: Coenobita brevimanus; assembly: GCF_032717465.1. Classification (NCBI taxonomy): domain Eukaryota; kingdom Metazoa; phylum Arthropoda; class Malacostraca; order Decapoda; family Coenobitidae; genus Coenobita; species Coenobita brevimanus. The sequence goes on from NC_137038.1 coordinate 1,446,223, forward strand.
ATGAAGGTGATAGTGATGGTGAAAGTGACAGGGCCAGGGTTCACCAGACCACCAGGTGTGTCTGACTTAAAGTGGTGAGGTTGCTTATACTCCCTCCCTTCCTCCCTCCCTCATGTCTCTCTCCCTCCCTCCCTCCCTCATGTCTCTCTCCCTTCCTGTCTCTCTCCCTGTCCGTTTCCCTCCCTCCCTCATGTCTCTCTCCCTCCCTCCCTGTCTCTCTACCTCTCTCCCTCCCTCTCTCATGTCTTCCTCCCCTTCCCTGTCTGCCTCTCCCTCCCTCTCACCCTCTCTCATGTCTCCTTGCATCTCTCTCTCTCTCTCTCTCTCTCTCTCTCTCTCTCTCTCTCTCTCTCTCCCTCCCTCTCTCCCTGGCTGCACTGAAACAATTTACTTTTGTCAACGTCTCTCCCTTTTTTTCCAGTCTCTCCCTTCTCCCTCCATTTGCCTTCTTTTTCTCCGTCCCTTTCATCTCCCTCTCTCTCTCTCTCTCTCTCTCTCTCACTGCCTCAAATAATTAGTCTAATGCAAATAAGGCAATGCACGCTGTGAGAGAGAGAGAGAGAGAGAGAGAGAGAGAGAGAGAGAGAGAGAGAGAGGGAGAGAAGAGACGTAAAAGGCCCATCAAAACATAACTCGCCCTGGACCTAATATCTCAGGGAGGAAGGGAGAGAAACAAGGGAGAGAGGGAGGGAGGGAGGGAAAGAGAGAGGAAGGAAGGGAGAGAAACAAGGGAGGGAGGGAGAGAGGGAGGGAAGGAAATGGATGGAGAAAAGGAGAGGGGGAGAGTGGGGGGAAAGAAAAAGATAGGGGGAGGAAGAGTGAGAATAGAAGGAAAGTAGAGAGAGGGAGGGAACTGAGAGAGAGAGAGAGAGAGAGAGGAACGGTGGTAAAAAGGAATAGAGGGAGAAATGCCAAAAGGAGAGGGGAGAGGGAGGGAGAGGAGCAGAGAGGGGAGAGGAGGAGAGAGGGGGAGGGGCGAAATATCAGATGGAGGAAAGAAAGCAAGGTAATGAAAGAGGGGGAGGGGAGGGGAGGGGAGGGGAGGGGAGGGGAGGGGAGGGGAGGGGAGGGGAGGGGAGGGGAGGGGAGTGGGAGAGAGGGAGAAAGGAGAATGGATGAATTAGATGTCTGAGAAGGAGAGAGAACAAGGAAGGAGGAGGAGGAGGAGGAGGAGGAGGGGAGAGAGAGAGAGAGAGAGAGAGAAACACATGTAGGAAAAGGAAGATGGAATGAAATAGGATGGAAGGAAAGGAGGTTTGAGGAAGGAATGCAGACAGCTGTGATTACTGAAGGAAGGAAGGAGAGAAGGAAGAAACAAAGGAAGAAGTGAGGAAGCGAAGGAGTTAAGGAAGAAATAGAATAAGAAAGGAAGGAAGAAAAGAAGCAGGAGGGAAGAGAGACGGGAGGAAAGAGGGGAGAAAGAGAAGGAAGGAAGGAAGGAAGGAAGGAAATGAAGGAAGGAAGAGTGAGTGATGCTAGGAAGGAAAGGGAAGGAAAAAGGAAGACAGGAAACAGGGAAGAAATGAAGGAAGGAAGGAAGGAAGGAAGGAAGGAATGGGAAGCAAGTTGTGTGGAGGGAAACAACATTGTCCCAAGAGGGGTAGTGGACTAAAGGTTACTCTCTCTCTCTCTCTCTCTCTCTCTCTCTCTCTCTCTCTCTCTCTCTCTCTTTCCTGCCTCCCTTCCTCCCTTCTTCCCTTCTCTCCCTTCCTTCCTTACATCCCCTGCCTCACCCTTACCTCTGCCTCACCCTATCATTTCATTGCCTATCCTTGTCTCACTCTTCCTCCCACTACCTCTTTCCTCCCTCCCCCTGCCTCCCCCCGCTTCCTTCCCCCCTCCCCCTTCCCCCTACACACACACACACACACACACACACACACACACACACACACACACACACACATACACACACACAATAGCGGCCAGAATATTACGCACATAAAGTATTTTCTCTCACAATCCCGTATTATAACTTCCCGCACACATTCTCCTCTGTGTGTGTGTGTGTGTGTGTGTGTGTGTGTGTGTGTGTGTGTGTGTGTGTGTGTGTGTGTGTGTGGTCAAAAAGTTCGTCTTTTTTTTTTTTCAAGAGAGAAAGAGGGGGGGAGCGGAGGGGAGGGGAGGGAAGGCAGGTATAAGGAAAGGCAAGAGAGAGGGAGGTAAGATGGGAGGGAGGGAGAAAGGGAGGGAACTAGGTAAGGGAGAGGAAGGGATGGGGAGGGAGGGAAAGGAAGAGAAAGGGTGGGATGGGGGGGAGAAGAGATAAGAGAGAAGCATGACGGGGAGAAAGTGAAAGGGAAGGGAATGAAGGGGAGGGGAGAGAGGGGTAGGGTAGGGTAGGGGAGGGAGGGACTGGGGGAGAATGTTTTAAGGAGGGAGGGAACAAGGGAGAGGGGGAGGGAAGAGAAAGAGAATGGGGAGGAGAGTTTTAGACTGGGAAGTGAAAGGAAGATGGAGGGAGGAGGTAAGGAGGAACGAAGGGAGAGGGAGGGAGGAAGGGAAGGAGGGAGGGTGGGAGAGAGGGAGGAAGGGAGGGACAAGGGAGAGGGAGGGAGGGAGGGAGAAGGAGGGAGGGGAAAAGAGTATTAGATAACGGAATTTGAAAGCGAGAGGGAGGGGGGAGTGGAAGAGTTTTAGATTAGGGAGTCTGAAAGAGGGGAGGGAGGGAGGGAGGGAGGAGAGGTAAAGATGTTGTCAAAAGTAAAGATGGAAGTTTTCAGAACACACACACACACACACACACACACACACACACACACACACACACACACACTAATGGATACCCAGAAATGCGCACATAAATTATTAATACGTGACATTAGGAACGTACAAGTGTGTGTGTGTGTGTGTGTGTGTGTGTGTGTGTGTGTGTGTACGTCAGCCCTACCGAGGACCACATGAAGAGGATTGAGCCAAGTGTGAGTGGCAGTAAGTGGTCCTTTCTGTGAGAGAGAGAGAGAGAGAGAGAGAGAGAGAGAGAGAGAGAGAGAGAGAGAGAAGTAAAGACAGAGACAGGAAGAGCTGAAAAAACAATCGCCTGGAAACAGCAACAAAATAAATCATCGCTGTGAAGGAGCTAAGGGAAAATCTAACAGGCTAAAGGGCAAAAAAAAATAATATACAGTTAAAGGCGATAAATTTTGGCATAGAAACAAAAACTAAAAATCAGAACAGAATAAATAATACGCATGAGAAAGAGAAAGAAAATAAAGAAAAATAATGATAATCAGGACGAAAATAAATTAATTGATAAATAATAAAACAGGAAAATAAAAATAATTGTAATTAAAACAGGATTAAAACATCAAGACAAAAGGTAAATTAAAACAAGACCAAAACAACAGAATAATAAGAGGAGAAAAAGATGAGGAAATAAAGAGGAAAAGAGGAAAGCAAGGACAAGAAAAAGAGGGAAATAAAGAGAAGAGGAAATAAAGAGGAAAAGAGCAAAATAAAGAGTACATGAGAATAGGAATTAAAGAGGACATGAGCAAAATAAAGAGGACAAGAAAGGAGCAAAATAAAGAATGGAAAAAGAGCTTAATAAAGAGGGCAAGAAAAGAGAAAAATAAAGAGGGCAAGAAAAGAGAAAAATAAAGAGAAGAAAAAGAGCAAAATAAAGAGAAGAAAAAGAGCAAAATAAAGAGAAGAAAAAGAGCAAAATAAAGAGAAGAAAAAGAGCAAAATAAAGAGAAGAAAAAGAGCAAAATAAAGAGAGCAAGAGCAAAACAAAACAGGCTAAAAACAACGACTGAAAAACAAGAGGATAATAAGAAAAAAGAAAAAAGAGAATGCAATCACCCCAAACGAGGAGGCCAACTCTATGCAATCCTCCCTCTCTCTCTCTCTCTCTCTCTCTCTCTCTCTCTCTCTCTCTCCACTCCCCCTACCCCAGTCCATGCATTCCCATTCTTTCTCCTCCCGACCCTTGACTCTCCTCTCCTCTCCTCTCCCCTCCCCTCCCCTTCCCTCCCCTCTACTCCCCTTTCCTCCCCTTCTCTCCCCTCCCCCAGGTCGATAGTGACCCAAATATGCCAACACGGCGAGAAGCAAGGGTGAGGGAGGGGGAAGGGAAGGGGGAAGGGGAGGGGGAAGAGGAAGGGGAGAAAGAGAGGGGAAAGGGGGAAGGGGAGGGGGCAAGGGAGAGAAGGGAAGGGGAGGGGGCAAGGGAGAGAAGGGAAGGGAAGGGGGCAGAGGAGGGAAGGGAAAGGGGGGAGGGAGGGGAAGGGGAGAGGGAAGGGGAGGGGAAGGGGAAAGAGAAATGGGAAAGACAAAGAGGTAAAACGATGGGGAGAGGAAGAGAGTGGGAGGAATGAAGGAGAGAGGGGGAAGGAGGAGGGAGAGGAGGGGAAGTGAGAGGGGAAGAGGGAGGGGAAGGGGGAGGGGAAGAGGGAGGGGAAGGGGGAGGGGAAGGAGGAGGGAGGGGAAAGGAAACAGGAAGGAAAGAGAGGAGACAGCGTGACGTTAAGAGATAAGAGAAAGAGAGAGAGAGAGAGAGAGAGAGAGAGAGAGAGAGAATAGAAATTGACCGGTCATTTCCGGTTCCAGTAGTTTCTCTCTCTCTCTCTCTCTCTCTCTCTCTCTCTCTCTCTCTCTCTCTCTCTCATCCTCTGCAATCTTAATTTTTACAACAAAGATAGGAAAGAAAAAACGAAAAGAAATTAGGGAAGAAAATATGAGAGAGAGAGAGGGAGAGAGAGAGAGAGAGAGAGAGAGAGAGTAAAGAAAGTGAGAAAGTAAGAGAATGAAGCAAACGACAATGCCTCTTTAACCAACTCCTTATAACCCTCCCCTTTTCAACATTGCAAGAACAAGGTCAACGTCTGCAACATAGTGCAACATGGACGCAATTGCAGCCCGTCTTACTGCCTCTAGACGATTTTATTCATCATTCAATCAACCTCATTTTTTTTCCACATCTTTTACACATCACTTTGCAACATAAGCATCTCTATCAACATCCCTGCAATACAATAATTCTTCAACATTCGCATTGCAATATTATCAACAGTTCTGCAACTCCTGTCACAGCCGCTGCAACACTAGCAACACAATGATGCAATTATGATAGCTATAATTAAGACTGATATTACTAACAATGCGCTAGACTAATATTACTATGCTGGTGGTAATAATAATAATGATGATAATGAATAATAAGAGTAATAATAATAATGATAGTAATAATAATAATAATCACACACACACACACACACACACACACACACACACACTATACGTCACTTGTTACTTCAATCTTCCATCTCCCTTACTCCCCCTTCATCAATATATCAATTTATCTTCTTTTATCAACCCTACCCACCTCTTCCCTTCTCCCCTCCCTCCTCCCCTCCTCTCCCTTTCCTCCTGTCTTCTCCCTTCCCCTCTACACCCTTCCCTTCTCTCACTCTTCTCCCTCTCCTCTGCTCTTCCTCTTCCCCTTCTCCTCTCTCTTATATCCTCTTTTCTTCCCCCATTCACCACCTCCTCCTCTTCTTCCTCTTCTCTCTCTTTCCTTTCCCCTTCTCCTCCCTAAGTTTGCCTCCCCTCCCCTCCACTCTTTTCCTCTCCTCTCCATTCCCCTTTCCCTCCCCTCTCCCCTCTTTTCCCCTACTCTCCCCTCCTCTTCTCCCCTCTCCCCCTCCAATTCAGAGGATAGTGTGACTTATCAGGGATCAGTGGGTGTTGAGAGGGGAGAGAAGTAGAGCCTATTCTCTCTCTCCCTCTCTCTCTCTCTCTCTCTCTCTCTCTCTCTCTCTCTAACTTTTCCACATTTAATTTCTTTACTATATTTACATTTTTTAATATCCATCTAATTTTTTTCGAAATAAAATAAAAATAATAAAAAAAAAACAGACGCGAGGAAAACTGGAAGGAAACACACACACACACACACACACACACACACACACACACACACACACACACACGGAGTTATACACGAAGCGATAAATCAATGATAATATGAAGGACTTAATAGGTTTATAAATAATGCTGGGTGATTTTGTGGGTGAAAAAGTGAGTGAGTGAGTGAGTGAGTGAGTGAGTGAGTGAGTGCGTGAGTGAGTGAGTGAGTGAGTGAGTGCGTGGGTGAGTGAGTGAGTGAGTGCGTGGGTGAGTGAGTGAGTGAGTGCGTGGGTGAGTGAGTGAGTGAGTGCGTGAGTGAGTGCGTGAGTGAGTGCGTGAGTGAGTGGGATGTTAATTGGGTTTCTGCAAAAGGGCGACTGTGTGTGTGTGTGTGTGTGTGTGTGTGTGTGTGTGTGTGTGTGTGTGTGTGTGTGTGTGTGTGATTTTAAGAGAGTTAAAGACAATGAGGAGGCTGTAAATGGGCGAGAGAGAGAGAGAGAGAGAGAGAGAGAGAGAGAGAGAGAGAGAGAGAGAGAGAGAGAAAAGTGAATGAGTGAGTGTGTGACAGAGTGAGAGAAGTTGTGACAGTGATGGATTTTCTGAGAGAGAGAGAGAGAGAGAGAGAGAGAGAGAGAGAGAGAGAGAGAGAACGATTCAGAAAGTTAGCAAGTGTTCGAGCGAGTGGGTGAGTGGGAGGAAGTTTGTGATGAGAGAGAGAGAGAGAGAGAGAGAGAGAGAGAGAGAGAGAGAGAGAGAGAGAGAGAGAGAGAGAGAGAGAGAGAGAGAGAGAGAGAGAGAGAGAGAGAGAGAGAGAGATTGTGTACAGATGCCCCAGTAAACATTTGGACAGAGAGGTTTCGAGCCAGCGATCACTGCTCTCTCTCTCTCTCTCTTCCTTACTTTCATTCTCTCTTCTCTTACTTCCTTCTCTTCTTCCCTCTACCCATCCTTCCTCTCTTCTTCATCGCCCACTCTCCCTCCTTTCCCCTCCTTCTGTCTTCCTTCTTTTTTTCCTTCACGTTCCTTTCCTCCCTCTCCCTCTTTCCCTCCCTTCATTCCTTCCTTCATTCCTCCCCTCTCCCATCTTTTCTCCCTCCCTTCCTCCTACTCTCCCTTCACTCCTTCCCTCTCCAATTTATTCCCCCTGTCTCCTTCCTCCCTCCCTCTCCCCTTCTTCCCACCCTCTCTCCCTCCCTCCCTCCCTCCCTTTCCCCTTCCTCCCACCTCCCATCTATTCTCCCTCCCTCCCTCCCTCCCTCCCTCTTTCTTCCCTCCCTCTAATATTTGTCTTCATTTGCGTCTCGTAATTTTCCTCGTCCCACCAAACCCGGATACCAGGAACTAGGAAAAGGGAAAACCGGGCTACGGATAACGGGATTTACGGATAACGGGATTTATGGACAACGGGATTACGGATAACGGGATTTACGGATAACGGGAAGTGGATTTACAGATAGCGGGATTAACGGCTAATGGGATTTACTAATAACGAATAAAGGGATTTACTGATAACGGGATTAACGGATAACGGGATTTATTGATAACAGGATAACGGGATTCGCTGATAATGGGATTTATTGATAATGGGATTAACGGATTTACTGATAACGAATAACGGGATTTACTGATAACGGGATTACGGGATTTACAGACAACAGAATAACGGAATAAATGGATAATTGAAATTACAGATAACAGGGCAATGAAATACCCGGAGTGAAATACCGGGAGTGAAATACCAGGAGTGAAATACCAGGAGTGAAATACCAGGAGTGAAATACCGGGAGTGAAATACCGGGAGTGAAATACCGGGAGTGAAATACCAGGAGAGAGAGAGAGCATAATGAGGAATGAATGACGCTCGCTCTGTCAGTGATAGAGGAGGAAACATGCATCTTGGAGGAAAGGAGGGAAGGAAGGAGGGAGGGAGGGAAGGAGGGAAGGAAGGAGGGAGGGAGGGAGGGAGGGTGAGAGAGGTATACATATTGGGAGGGAGGGAGGGTGAGAGAGGTATACATATTAGGAGAGAGAGAGAGAGAAATAAAGTACAAGAAACTGAATAACACAAAAAAAAGAAAATATTTGCTTAAGAAAGGAGGAAGGAGGGAAAAAAAAATAAAGAATGGAAGGAAGAAAATAAAGAAGAGAAAGAGAAGATAAAGGAGATAATAAAGAAAATGGAGGTCCAAGAAAAATACGAGAAGGAGGGAAGGAAAAAAATGAAGGAAACTTGGAGGAAACTAGGATGAGGAGGAGGGAAGGAGGGAAGAGTGAAGGAAGGAAGGAAGGAAGGACATGGGGACGAGAGAGAGAGAGAGAGAGAGAGAGAGAGAGAGTCAACTAATCTTATTTCCACTGCTTTTCTCCTTTCCTTACCTTCGTTCTAATCAACACTATCATTCGTATAGACTTTCTCCATCTTCCACATCACCTTTTTCTTCACCCTCATCGCTACCTCCTCCTCCTCCTCCTCCTCCTCCTCCTCTTCCACCACCATCTCCACCTCCTCTTCCTCCTCCTCCTCCATCTTCTGCTTCTTCACCTTCCTCTGCTTCGTCTTCAGGTAAACAAGATCATTGGGACCAACAAACATCCTCAAGCCACCACCACCACACCAACAAAATTAAAACATTTTTTTATATATTTTTTCTTATCTATTTATCTATCTATTTGCACGAGAACCTTCATTAATATTTTCTTTTCTTTTTGCACTAATTGATTTTCTTACCATTAATTTTTTTAGCATCGAAAATTTTCCACCAAAATATTTACATCCTGAAATTCCTACTCCACTACCTGGTATTTTTTTTTTCCATTAAATTTCATCCTAACTTTTTTTGGGATATTTTTCTATATAAATTTCACCTTAATTTTTTTTCATGATTTTTTTATTTTTCATTATTTCCACTTTTTTTTTTCCCATATTTTTTTCAATAAATTTCAAATTTACTTTTTTTCGTTATTTTTTGGGAACATTATCTTGTGTAAATATTTCGTCCATTTTCTTCCAAATTTCCAAATAAATTTTATAAAAGGGCAACACATGAGACGTATAAATCATTTCAATTTTTTAACACGCACCGTTTTTTTTTTTTTCGGAATTAATATGCAACATACAAGATCCTGAAACACCCATAAATATTCCACCCATCCACCCACCCACCCATCCACCCTCCGCCCATCCACCCTCCAACCACCCACCCATCCACCCTCCAACCACCCACCCATCCACCCTCAAACCATCCGCCCTTCAACCATGCATCCGTCCACTCTCCACCCATCCACCCTCCAACTATCCACCCATCCACCTATCCACCCTTTACCCTACCTACTATCCACTCTTAATAGATTTTCCGGTATCTACCATCCACCACCCACCCTCTAACTATCCACCTATCCACACTCTATCCTTTCTACCCTCCATACATTCACCCATTTACCCATCCACAGTTTACCCACTTTCACATCCACCCATTCACCCATCCACAATACACCCACTCACCCATCCACACGACTTATCCATCCATCCACTCATCCACACGTCCCAGCCATCCACTCATCTATCCACAATATACCCATCTATCCATCCAACCACTCACCCAAAGCAAACCCCCTCAAAAATAAGTGCAGAAGATGTTAAACTCTCTCTCTCTCTCTCTCTCTCTCTCTCTCTCTCTCTCTCTCTCTCTCTCTCTCTCAAAAAAAAAAAAAAAAAAAAAATCACGTGCATATGAGTATAAAAAAATCTACACAAATACATTTTCAAGTCTCCCTTTGATCCCAACCCCTTAAAAAAAAAAATAATAAAAAATAAAAAACTCGCATACATTTTTTGCATAACAGTGATATGGAAAGCTATTACAAAGATATAACAGGGTGGCCCAAAAATTACGCATCTCAAATTTTTCGTGTGTTGGAGGGACAGCAAAAGTCAGCGTTATCAAAGTCTACCCTACACCATTTTCTCCAGTCAGCGTTACCAAGAGATACCCTACGCCGTTTTCTGTAGTCAGCGTTACCAAGGTCTACTCTGCATCGTTTTCTATCTATAACCCTTTCTTTCCCTTAACAGTTACTTATTTTTTACATTTATTCATTACATGGTTGGTACGTAATTTCAGAAAGCAACTAAAATATATACGCAGCCCACACCAGCAGACAGGGCCGTTCACAAGACAAAAAAGCGCGATATTTAGGCCACCATGAATATTTTTAAACCCCCCCTCCCCTCGAGAAAAAATCACACAAAAAACGACACATAAATCTTTGCATATTAAAGAGACACATATATATAAAAAAGTTACATATAGATACGAAAGAACACCATTTCAAAAAGAATTAACAGATATTTTGGTGCATATGTGGTTAAAAAAAAAAAAAAATATGCAGAAGTACACACAAGACCCCCCTCAAATCCCACACACAGAAAACGACAACATAGATATTTTGGTGCATAAAAAACGGTGAATAATGGAAAAAGGGTACATATACAAATTAGTGAAAAAAAATGGAAAGGGTACATAGAGACTTGTGAACAAAGACAACAACGAGCAAGAAAGCAATGATAATAATGATAATAGGACAAGGCTAGTCAGTTATTTGGCCCGTCCACCTACCTTTCAGCTACCACGATGCAAACGAAGGGCGGGAGCTGTCTGTAAGGGTGTTTAGACAGCAGGGAGAGAGGGGAGACACAGACAGACAGCAGGGAGAGGAGGGAGGATAGACAGACAGACAGCAAGCAGGGAGGGGGGACAGACAGACACAGGGAGGGAGGGGGAGGACAGACAAACAGACAGCAGGGAGGCAGGGTAGGACGGACAAACAGCAGGGAGGCAGGGGGAGGACACAGACAGACAGACAGACAGCCGTATTATCAAAACTGAATACGCAAAGGTCTGGAAAAAAACTCATTATTTTTATGATAAATTCTGAAACCAAGCGAGGATGATAACAAATCTGAATAAACTTTTCGTACCGTTGCTAACTGCACTCTATAATATGGGATGCAGGCTAACGGTATCTGCCAATTACAGGTGTTACAGGTGGGGCGGGTGTGATTAGGGACATGCTTACACCTTCGCGTTCTCAGTTTTCAATATACGATAAACTCAAGGTCATGTCATACTTGGAGCCACACTGTATGAACGTAAATGCACCTGTCTACACGTGTGATTACCTACACGTGTATACACAAGGCCTTACGTACAGGAGGGTCACACACACACACACACACACACACACACACACACACACACACACACACAATGATCCAAGGTGTACACACAATAGGGAATACACCTCGTGGATGCGTACATATACACACATACGAGTTTAATTACATACAAAAACACACACATGCCGAGGTGCACACATACATATACTCGCGCACACAGTAACTTCGGTGCACATCAAAATATATACACAAGGAGATTTGATACACACACATCCCAGCACATACATACAATACATACGCACACGAGGCCCTTAGGTGCACACACATAGGATTGGCTGCACACAAACATACAAGGGGATTAGGAACACACAAAAACACACAGGGAGTTAGGTACACACAAACGCACACACAGGGGAGTAGGTACACAAAAACACACAAGGAATTAAGTACACACACACACACACACACACACACACACACACACAGGGAATTAGGTACACACAAACACACACATACAGAGGGGATTAGGTACACACAGACATACAAAGTGGGGATTAGGTGCACACAAACATACACACACACAGGGAATTAGGTACACACAACACAGGGGATTAGGTATACACAAACACACACACAGGGGGGATCAGGTACACACAAACATACACACACGGAAATAGTTGCACACAAACATACACAGAGAGGGGATTAGGTACACACAAACACACACACACAGGAGATTAGGTACACACAAACACACACAGAGGGAGGTTCAGGAGGAGGTGAACGCAATACACACATGGCTGGTGCACATAGTAGCTTAGGTGCACACGCAAAAAGAACGGAAGGGATCTGGGTGTACACGAAATAGATAATGGGTGCACACAGTAGCGTACATACCTCATGGATGAGTTTACAGCTTCGTACTGGTCCAATATGGCTGAACACCGCCATAAGCAGCTCCTCACTCGCTCCTGCATCCAAGTTCCCCACGTACCTATAGAAAATGGAAAAATGAAAATATTAGGAAAAAAGGAAATATTGGCTTAGTTTCCCCTTAAAGTTTGTAAATCTTGAAGTTAGAGAGAATTAATACACGCCACACACGCACACGCACACATACGCACGCGCGCGTATACACACACACACACACACACACACACACACACACACACACACACACAAAACATCTACATGCTGAATAAAATCGTCAGGGGTTAGATGACAAAACTAGACTTCTCCCGATCATGAACGCATCAACAAGAAAGAAAAAACGAAAAAAATAAAATCAAAATGAAAATCAAAATCATTTACTCCCGAAAAGCGAAACAATGTATACATTTTTTTTTTCCAGTGTGATGTATACCCGAAATAAATTTAATCTAGGTTTACTTCAGATTACTCAAAATTAATCCCCCAAATTGCAAATCCTGAAGTTTCGAAAAAAAATAATAATAATAATAATATGTTTTGTTTTAGTGTTTTTTATAGTGCAGACTTAGGCATTATTTTTCTTATCTTTAAATGTAACTACTACTACTACTATTATTATTATTATTATTATTACTACTAATACTACTACTACTATTATTATTATTATTATTATTACTACTACTACTACTACTACTACTACTATTATTATTATTATTATTATTATTATTATTACTACTACTACTACTACTACTATTATTATTATTATTATTATTACTACTACTACTACTACTACTATTACTACCACTACCACCACAACCACTATTATTACTATTACCACCACCACCACCACCACTATTATTACCACCACCACAACACCATCACTCCTACTACTATTACCACCACCACCACTACCACCACACAACCACACCACCACCACACATGATGACGTCGATTGTAATTATCCTCTATATTATGCAACAAAAAGATCTAAAAACGGCACAGGGTCATTAGGGAGACTGCCATTCTTGCTTGTCCCTAATTAGGCCACACTAATCACTCCACGGCTCGGGGTCATTAGCTCTTGTTACCTTGATTAATTGTTACCTGCCTCTTTTTTTTTGCTCTCTTTCTCTCTCTTTCGTTCGCACCCTCTCCCTTCCCTTCTCTTCCCTTCCCTCCTTTCCTCTCCTCTCTCTCTCTCTCTCTCTAAGACCAGTAATTGTTTCTTAAGTCTTTTTCTAACGACTCAACCGCCTAAAATAAGCTCAGCCTTTGTTTCTTTCTTTACAAAATTATCAGGAACACTGCACAATCATTTTTCATTTCATTTATTCACTATGTTCCTTTCACTTGACCTAAAATTGCCACCTCTTTATCTTCAATGTTGTTGCAAAAAAAAACAGATTAATACGGTATGATGCTAGTCACGAAGAAGTGCTCTGAAAGGATGTAGAGCAGCAGTATTGTCTTATTCAGCCACTGAGCTACGTGAAATAAGCTGCGAAACGACGAAAATCTGGGCCAAGTTAAGGTGAAAGGAGTACAGTTTCCGGGTAGGTAAGGGCGAGGTAAAGTGGTGGAATGAAGTTCAGGAAGTTACATACATTAATATTCTTTATCATAGTACCACACAACCACACCACCACTACCACTGCCATACCACAACTACCACTACAACATTGCCACTGCCACCACCACCACACCACCACCACACACCACTATCACCACATATCACACCACATCCATCCACACCACACCACTGTCTCACCACAAACTACCGCACCTCACACTACCACAGCAACACCCACACTATCATACCGTCACATCAATAATACCACAACCACCACACAAGCCCCATCCCAACCACGATATTACCATTCAATACTACCACACCCACCACAACATCCCTACCACACCTCCAAACACCATCACCACCACTCACACTTCATAACCACGTATCACATCACCACTCCCTACCACACACAACCAACACAACATCAGCACCACACCACCAACACAACATCAGCACCACACCACCACTCCCTACCACACCCTTACCACACACCACCAACTTTCACACCTCACAACCACACCACCACCACCACCACTCCCTACCACACCCTTACCACACACCACCAACTTTCACACCTCACAACCACACCACCCCCTACCACCTACCACCACCACCTACCTTACCTGTACAGCCTAATGGGACCTGCTAATTACTCGGCAGGTAAGGTACAGGTGAGGTGCTGGGATTACGATGGCGAAATATAATCAGGCAACCTTTTTCCACTCCCCTTTAGCTCTTGATTTTATGCTTGATTTTTCTTGTTTATCTTTACTTATATTTGTTTAGTTGTACTTGTGATTTCAGTCTCTAATTTCTTCCTTATTACTGTTGTCTGCTTCTTATTCTTATTATTATTCTTATTTTTTTTTCTTCATCATCATCATCATCACTACCATCACCACTGCTATCAACGTCATCAGTATCACCACCACCATCACCGTTATCACCATCTTCCCCATCATCACCATCATCGCCACCATCATCATCAAAGTCATCATCATCATCACCAACTCTTATTACCCCTGAGAATTGTTTGATTATTATTATTATTATTATTATTATTATTATTATTATTATTATTATTGAATGAAAGTGAAGGAAAGTTAAAATGATATACATAGTCTCTCTCTCTCTCACTCTCTCTCTCTCTCTCTCTCTCTCTCTCTCACCTGCATAAACCAGCAGGTGTTTACAAGTGCTTGCTCACCTAAAATATTTCTATACCTGGTGGTGCTGCGTGGCTGAGTTATGGTGTGTGTGTGTGTGTGTGTGTGTGTGTGTGTGTGTGTGTGTGTGTGTGTGTGTGTGTGTGTAGACAAATAAGGTAGACAGGCAGATAGATACACATAGATAGACAGGTAAATAGACTGCATCGTATAGAAAGTCGTTTTTCCTCATTACCGTCTATCTACTTACCTCCCACCAATAGACAGGTGCATGGATAAATAGACAGGGAGATAGACAGACAGATAGACAGATATAAAAATAGACATAAGAGACAGACAGACATAAGTGGACAGATATAAAGCAGAAAAAAGCACTATAGCCTCCTGTCAAGAAAGAGATAGCCTAGGGAATATTATACACCTCTATCTATCTACCAATCTATCTATCTATCTATCTATCTACCTATCTATCTACTGTCTAGCTATCTCTCTATCGCCCAAGCAATAATCACAGAAGGGTAACAGAACAGACCATCAAGTTTATATAGAGATTTTTTGTTTCCTGAGAGAGAGAGAGAGAGAGAGAGAGAGAGAGAGAGAGAGAGAGAGAGAGAGAGAGAGAGAGTATTCAATCAATTTTCTGATGGGTTCTGAGAGGAAGGTTTGAGAGGGAGAAAGGGAGAGTAAAAACAGGTTAAAAGTGAGAGAAAGTGAGAAAGAAAGAGAGAGAAAGTGAGCAAGTGAAACAGGCAGATGGATGGAAACTTTAGCGCAAAAAAAAAAAAAAGAAAAAAAAAGAAAGGAAAAAAGAGAAAGCAAGAAGGAAAATGTGTGTGTGTGTGTGTGTGTGTGTGTGTGTGTGTGTGTGTGTGTGTGTGTGTGTGTGTGTGTGTGTGTGTGTGTGTGTGTGTGTGAGAGAGAGAGAGAGAGAGAGACTGGGTGAAAGTGACACTGCAGAGCTAAGGAAAAAAAAAAAAAACTGAGTGAAAAGAGAGAGAGAGAAATCGAGAGGCTGGGAGATGGAGCGAATGGAAGTGGGTGAAAAGTGAGAGATTGAGAGGGAGAGCATGGAATCGACGAGAGAGAGAGAGAGAGAAAGTGAGAAAAAGTGAATGAGGGAGGGAGGGATTGTGGAGAAAAGAGAGAATGGAGACTGGGAAGGAAGGGAGGAAGGAAGGAAGGAAAGGGAGTAAGGAAGAAGGAAGGAAGAGAAGGAAGGATGAGAAGGAAGGAAGGAAGGGAAGAAAGGAAGAAGGAAGACAGGGGATGGAAAGAAAGTGGAGGAGGAAGTGAAGGAGGGAGAGAAAGTGGAGGAGGAAATAAGGGAGGAAGGGAGGGAGGAAAGGGAGGGTCAATGAGAAGGGAGGAGAAATTCATAACTGCCTTAAATCTTCCTCTCTAGAAAGTCTCCCCAACAAACTTCACTTCAATTAATTTTAACAGCGTCTTTAAGATGATATTAAGACGCTGTTTATCTTAGACTTTATGAGGGATTGTTTCTCTCTCACTTTCTTACTCTCTCTCTCTCTCTCTCTCTCTCTCTCTCTCTCTCTCTCTCTCTCAGGAAATGGAACGTGGTAAATATTCACCCAATATTCTAATTCATATAGACAGACACAGACAAAATAGATTGATAGATTGTCAGAGAGAGAGAGAGAGAGAGAGAGGGAGGGAGAGAGAGGAAGGGGGAGAGGCTGAGTGTGAAAGCGAGAGGATATGAGATGGAGCGAGAGGAAGTGGCTGAAAAATGAGGAATGGAGTTGGGAATGGAATCGGAGAGAGAGAGAGAGAGAGAGAGAGAGAGAGAGAGAGAAGGGGGTGGCGGGAGGGGGAAGGGGGTTGAAAGAAAGAAGGGATGGAGAAAAAGTGAGTGAAGATGATAAAGACAGAATCTCTCTCTCTCTCTCTCTCTCTCTCTCTCTCTCTCTCTCTCTCTCTCTCTCTTTCCATTCACTCTTTCATCAGATTATAACGCTCTTCATGTACGTGTGTAAGCATGTATTTAGCAGCATCTATCTATCTATCTATCTATCTATCTACCTATCTATCTATTTAAGAGTAAACAAGTACAATACAGTCTTTCTATCCTCGAGCAACCACCACCACGGCTCAGTCTAATCTACCCATCTATCCACCCCTCTATCTATCTATCCATCTATCTATCCACGCCATCAAGCGGGCATCCCTCGAGCCTCGCCACCTTTATAAACACCTTGATGTAGAAAATAAGCTCGGTGACCTGACGTGGAGGTTATTATGGGGGAGGGGAGGGGCGGGGCGGGGAGGGGAGGGGAGGGGAGGGGAGGGGAGGGGAGGGGGAGGGGGAAAGGGAAGAGGGATGGAGAGGGCAGGGAAAATTTTGAGTTGTGAGAAGGCATGGTGAAGGAAGAGGGGAGGGGAAATGAGTGTGGTAGAGGGGAAATGGGGAGGGAAGAAAGGAAGGAGAGAAAATGTAAGAGAGAGGTAGAGAGGGAAGAGAGAGGAGTGTGGAGAGGGAGAGAGAGGGAGATGACAGCAAAGAGGAAGGTGGGGAGGGAGAGAGTAAGAGGGAGAGGGAGAGGGAAGTAAAGGGTGCTGGAGAGAGAAATGAAGATGTCTGGTTGAATCTTGATTACATTTAGTTACTTAAGGAAGAAGGAAGTAAGAGAGAGTGAGAAGAATCAAGAAAGGGAAGAGAAATATATAAACAAGAAGAGAGAGAGAGGACAGTCCCTAGCAAGCCAAAGTGAGAGAGTGAGTGAGGAAAGTTTGCAGCTTACCCAAGACAGATCACCAGCTTTGGAGAGAAGGGAAGGAAGGAAGGAAGGAAGGAAGGAAGGAAAGTTAAG
The DNA here is from genome assembly GCF_032717465.1 of Coenobita brevimanus. Taxonomy (NCBI): domain Eukaryota; kingdom Metazoa; phylum Arthropoda; class Malacostraca; order Decapoda; family Coenobitidae; genus Coenobita; species Coenobita brevimanus. The sequence goes on from NC_137038.1 coordinate 1,463,746, forward strand.
AAAAAGAGAGGAAGGAAGGAAAGTTAAGAAAGGAAAGGAAGGATGGAAAGTTAAGAAAGGAGGGGAGAAAAGAAGGAAGGAAGGTAGGAGAGAAGGATGGTAGGAAAAAAGGAAGGAATGAAGGTAGGAAAGAAGGATGGTAGGAAAGAATGAAGGAAGGAAAGGAAAGAAGGCAGGCAGGCAGGCAACAAGGAAGGAAGGAAGGAGGGAGGGAGGGAAGGAAGGAAGGATGACGGGAAGATGGTAGGAAGAACAGAAGAACACAAGAAGAAAAAGGAAGAAACAAAAGAAGGAAAGGAAGGAAGAGAAGAGGAATGGAGGAAAGAAAGAAAAGTGAAGGACAGTGAAAGAAGGAGAGACAGAGGGATGGAAGGAAAGAAAAACGAAAGGAGGGAAAAAGGGAAAGAAGAATGATGAGGGATAAGAGTGAAAGAATGGGGGAGAGAGAGAGAGAGAGAGAGAGAGAGAGAGAGAGAGAGAGAGAGAAGAATGAAATGAAAGACACGTGGAAGGAAAGGAAAAGCGAATGAGAAAAGTTTGCAGCTCCTGAAAGAGAGAGAGAGAGAGAGAGAGAGAGAGAGAGACAGACAGACAGACAGACAGACAGACAGACAGAGAGTAAGGAAGAAAGGAAGGAAAGAAGAGAAAAATAAAGGACGAAAGGAAGGAAGGAAGGAAGAAAAAAGGAAGGAGGGTGGGAGGGAAAGGAGGAAAGAAAAAGACAGGAAAATGAGGGAGGAAGAAAAGCATGATAAAAAGAAAAACGAAATAAAGAAAAAAAGTAAAAGAAAACGAAATAAGAAAAGACTGAAAGAAGGGAGACTGAATAAAATACAAGTAAATTAATATAAGTGGGTGGCTTTCCCAACCATCTTGAAAATATAAGCAGAATGACTTGAAGATGAGGTGAGAATGAAGACAAATGGGTGTCGGGAAGGATGGAAGGAGGGAGGGAGGGAGGATAGGAGGAAAGAAGGAAGTAGGAGGGGAGGGAGAGTGGATGGAAGGAAGGAAGGAAGGAAGGAAGGCACCAACGAACGAAAAAAAGAATGAAGTTTGAAAGGAACAGAAAGAAAAAAGGAAGGAAGGAAAGAAGGAAGGAAGGAAGGAAGTGTGAGTGAAATCTGAATGGTCTATTATACATCTCGTAAATGAAGGATGAATGAAATGTGAAGGAAGGTGAGTGAAGGATGAAGGAACAGTCTACCACCTCGTGAAAGGAGGATGAAGGAAATCTGAAGGAAGGATCTAAGGTCTTGTGAGAAAGTGTGAAAGGCTGGAAACTTTATCAACAAGATCTCGGTGATATTTTCCTGCTCTCTCTCCCTCTCTCTCTCTCTCTCTCTCTCTCTCTCTCTCTCTCTCTCTCTCTATCAGTACCTGTCTCCTACTTGCTTCTCTCCTTTCCTCTCTTCTTGCCCTCTCCTTGACTCCAATTCCCCCAAATGATAATAATAATATTAATAATAATAATAATAATAATAATAATAATAACAATAATAATAATAATAATAATAATAACAATAATAATAATAATATACAAATACTACTACTACTAATACCACTACTACTACTACGGTACTAATAATAATAATAACAATAATAAATAATAATATTAATAATAATAACAATAATAATAATAATAATAATAATAATACCACCACAATCACTAACAACTCCAATTACACCAACAAAAACAACAATCATCATCACAGTCCTCATCAACATACCTTCCCCACAAACTCATTATCCCCCCGTCAATTCCAATCACCTGGCCTCTCCCGTCAACTGCCCCGTCAATCGCAATTAAGACACAAGAAACATGGCTGCGTAATTACCCTCGACCTCCACTAATCGGCTTTTAATTGGCTACACACAGAACGGGTCATTAAGCTTGGTTCAATCCGGATGGGACTGGCATTAAAGTGTAGAGGCTGCGCTGGATTTGGATTATTATCGGTGTTTATCTATCTATCTATCTACCTATGGCCTGACGCCTTAATCCCGTAAGGGGTGGCCACAAACAAATCGCCTCCATGTCCTGTTACTACTTTCCCGGTTGCTACTTTTATAATCGGCTTTGGTGCTCTGTTGACATCACCCCTGTTCTTAATATCACGTTTGTTTTTATTTATTTTCGTCTTTTTGCTGTTTAGTTTACGTAGTTTGGAAACTGAAAAGATAATCCTTGGTCTCTACATCCTTTCAAAATCACTTCTTCGTGACTAGCATTTCTGGGAGGTAGTGAAATGTGTCAAGCAATTACCGCAGAATTTTTTTTACAGAGGACTAACATTTTCACTCTCTCTCTCTCTCTCTCTCTCTCTCTCTCTCTCTCTCTCTCTCTCTCTTTAAAGCTAATTGTCCCTCGCATACTCACTGATTTTCTTCCTGAGAGAGAGAGAGAGAGGGGAAGACAGAGAGATTAGGGAGGGAAGGGAGGTAAAAATCAACGGGGTGGAAAGACAGTGAGAGAGAGAGAGAGAGAGAGAGAGAGAATGATATGCGAAATAAAGACAAAGATAGAATGACACAGAGATAAAAAGAGAGAAACAGACATACAGACAGACAAACACCTGACAGACAGATAAAGGAAAGAGAGGGGAAAGGAAAGAGGCAGAGAGAGAGAGAGAGAGAGAGAGAGAGAGAGAGAGATTACGGTGAAATGTAAGAGGAGCAGGACATAGGAGGAGGGAGAGGGGAGAGGGGAAGGGGAGGGGAGGGGAGGGGAGGGGAAGGTAGGGGAGGGGAAGAGGGGGGTGGAGGGCAATCAATGCATAACAAGGGGAAATGAGGCACTTATTAGGATGTAGCAGGGAGGGGGTAGGGGAGAGGGGGGAGTGGAAGGGGGAGGGGCGAGGATAAGGGAGAGAGTATAACGAAGGTCAGACAGTGAGGGGATATGGAAGAGAGGGAAAGGGAAGGGGAAGGGGGAAGGGGGAAGATGAAGGGAAGGGGGAAGGGGGGGTGAAGAGGGTGACGGAAGGGGAGGAGAGATAGGGCAGGGGAAGAACAAGGGGGAGAGAGAGCGGGGGGTGAAAAGATTCTTACAAGGGGGGGGAGGAACAAAAGGAGAGGGGGAAGGGGAAGGGGAGGGGAGAGGCAAAGGAAGAAGGAAAAATGAAAAAGACGAATAGAGAGAGATGTGAAGATGAAGAGATTAAGGAAAATGAGAAGATAGAAATGGTAGTAACGACAGACAGATAGACAGACAGATAGACAGACAGAAAGACAGACGTGTGAGATAGGAGGGAGAGGAGGAAAAGGCGAAGAAAGAAGAGGGGAGAGGAGGGAAAGAGAGGAAGAGAAGAAGAAAGGAGGAAGGGCATGAAGGAAGAGAAAGGAAGAGAGGAGAGGAGAGGAAGGAGAGTGGAAGAAAGTGAGAGAAGAGGAAAAACGAGAGGGCAGGATGCAGATGGGAGGAGAGAATGAGGAGGACAAGGAGAGGAGAGGGAGGAGGAAGAGAAGAAAAAAGAGGAGAGAGGGAGGAAGGGAGAGTCGTGTATCTGGTGACAAGAGAAAAAAAGAGAGGTGAAAAGAGCAAGTAAATGAGAGCAGGGAGGGAGGGGGAGAGAGCGAGGGAGCGAATGGTGGGGGGAGGGGGAGGGAGAAAGAGGGAGAGGGAAGGGAAGAAAGAAGGAAGGAAGGATAGAGGAAGAAATATGGATTTAGAATAGGATGGATGGGTGGATAGATGGATGGATGGATGGATGGAAGGATGGATGGATGGATGGATGGAAGGATGGATGGATGGA
>NC_137038.1:1472500-1480000 GCF_032717465.1 Coenobita brevimanus
TTAGGACTAATTTAAGGTTCACTGAGCATTTATCTATCTATTCCTTCCTCCCATTCCTTCATCCTTCCCTCCTTCCTTCTTCCTCATCATTACTCTCAACTTACCTCCCACCTTCCTTCATTTCATCCTTCCCTTTTCTTTCCATCCTTTCTCCCTTCCTTCCTTCCTTTCACCCTCCCTTTTTCCTTCCATCCTCTCTCCCTTTCACCCTCCTTCCCTCCCTCTCTCCCTTCCTTCCTTCCTTCCTTAATCCTTCAATTCACCTAAATATTTAAACAATTCTACATTATTCATTCCCTATCATACAATTTCAGTTTTATTCCAGTGTGGTTAGGAAGCACTAACACCTTCTCCTTACCGATTTATTCTTGAGTCTGCTCCATAACTATAATGTGTTTTATTCATGCAATCTGTGTCGACAATAAAGATATAAGAACCAAAAAACGATTATATTTATAAGTAGTTTTGAAAATAAATCGCTGAGGAAAAGGTGCCAGGGACGCCTAAAAAAAAAAAAAAAAAAAAAAAAAAAAACTCATCCATAATTTAATGCCGTAACAAGATATTAACACTGGAACACCGCACTAGTCACGAAGAAGTGCTATGGAAATGATATATAGCCAGAGTATTACTTCCTTCCACCACAAGGCTGCAAATAGACGAGAATTTCTATCTACCTATTGCCAGACGCCTTAATCCCGTGAGGGGTGGCCACAAACAAATCGCCTCCATGTCACCCTGTCCAACGCCATTTCACTGCCCTGCTCCCAGCTCACCCCCCCCTCCTCCCTCATATACCTCTCCACTCCATCCCTCCGTCTCATCCTTGGCCTCCCCCTCCCTTTCCCTCTCTCCACCTCACTCACACACACTCTCCTCGTTAGTCTCTCACTCTCCTTCCTCCACCAAGTTAAATGAACACACTATATGTCTTAATTTTCTACACAATCTATCTTCATATTTTCTTCAAACAATGCATCTATTTTCTTTAATTTTTCTTTTCCAATTCTGGACAAAGGTTTAGCCACCCGTTCCCTAAGGTACGGCAGTCCATTCCCCTCACCTTTTATCTCTCTCCCTACCTCTGTTTCCCTCCTCTCCCTACCTCTTTCCTTCCTCCTCTTCCCTTCTCCCTCTACCTCCCTCTGATTTCCTCCCTACCTCTTTCCTTCCTCCTCTTCCCTTTCTCCCTCTTGATTTCCTCCCTACCTTTTTCCTTCCTCCTCTTCCCCTTCTCCCTCTTCCTCCCTCTGATTTCCCTCCTCTTCCTTCTTTTTATCTCCTTCTCCCTATTCCCCTTCTTCTCCCTCTTATTTCCCTTCTCTCCCTTTTTACATCCTTTCCTCCCTCATCCCTTTCCTTCCTTCCTTCCTTCCTTCCTTTCCTCCTTCTCTCCCTGCTTTTCTTCTCTTTTCTTCCCTCCTTTCTCCCTAGACTGTCCTCCTTTCCTAAATCCTTTCATGTCTCCTTCTCATCCTCCCTCCTTCCTTCCTTCCTCCCTCCTTCCTACCTTCCTTCCTTTCTCCTTCCTTCCCTCCTCCCTCCTTCCCTCCCTCCACCTTCTCTCCACCCTCCCTCCATTACCATCGTCTACCCCTCCCTATTATCACTATTTTTCAAGGAGACGATGAGGCCTGAGAATAATTTTAGGATTACGAGGAGAAGGAAGACGAGGATGAGGAGGGGAAGAGGAAGATGAGGATGGGGAGAGGAGAGAGAGAAGGAGGGGAAGAGGAGAGAGAGAAGGAGGAGGAGGAGGAGGAGGAGGAGGATAAATGGAAAACGAGAGAGAGAGAGAGAGAGAGAGAGAGAGAGAGAGAGAGAGAGGAAAAAGAGAGGTAATATAGAGAGTGATAATGGTAGCTCATATATAAGCTGTATTGTGGAAAAGAGTTGGGAGGGAGGGAGGTAGGGAGGGAGGGAGGGAGAAAGGGAGGGAGGGAGGGAGGGAGGGAGGGAGGGAAGGAGGAAGGGAGGGGAGAAAGGGAGGAAAGGGTAGAGGAAAAGGGCGATGGAGGGAGGAAGGGTGACATGAAGGGAGGAAGAGAGGAAGGAAGGGAGGGAAGGTAGCACTGAGGGAGGAGCGGGAGAGGGCAAAGAAGGGTGAGAGAGGAAGGGAGGAGAGGAAGGAAGAAGGGAAGGACGGTAGAAAGGGTGGGAAGGGAGATGGGAGGGAGAGAGAGAAGGGGGGGAGGAAAAATAAGAGAGGGAGGAAAGAACGGGAAATATGAAAAAAGGGAGAGAGGAGAGGGAAGGGAGAGAGGGGAGGGAAGGGAGAGAGGGGGGAAGGGAAGGAGAGAGGGAGGGAGAGAAAGATGAAGGGGGCGGGGGGGGGTTAGGGAATAATGTACTGATGCATTGTCTGGCAGTAATGAGAAAAAATAATAATAAATCGCTACGGAAAAGGTGTTACGGGAGAGCTAATGTCACTCAAAATACGACTCTGTGTCTGTGTGATCTGTGTATCTCTCCTCCATCCATCTGTCTCTACTCTTTCTCTCCCTCCTAACATCCTCGGTCTTCCTCTCCTCCCTCTTCTCCCTCCTCTCCTCCTCTCTTCTCTACTAATTCCTCTTCTCTCCTGCTCTCACTCTTCTCCCTCCCCTTCTTCCCTATCCTCTCTCTCTCTCTCTCTCTCTCTCTCTCTCTCTCTCCCTTCCTTCCTTCCCTCCCTCCTTTCTCCCACCCTCCCTTTCCCTCCCTCCTTCCCTTCTCGTCACGCTCTCCTCCCTCCCTTCCTTCCTCCCTCCCCTCTTCCTCCCTCCCTATATCTTACCTAAGCACTTCCTTCTCACTCAGTTCCTTCCTCCTTCACATCGACTTTCCTTCTTATTACCTCCTCCTCCCATCTTCCTCTTCCTATATTCCTCTTCCCTCTTTCTTCCCTTCCTCTTTTTCTTCTCTTCGTCTTTCTTTTCCTCCCTTCCTCTTCCATCTTTCTATTTCTCTCTCTCTCTCTCCTCTTCCTTCCTTTTCTCTCTTCCTCTTCCCTCTTCCTTCTCTTCCTCTTACCTCTCTCTCTCCTCTTCCTTTCCTTCCTCTTCTTTCTTATCTCTTCCTCCCATCTTCCTTAAATTTACTCCTCTTCCCTCAGTCTACCTCCTCCTCCTCCCATCTTCCTCTTCCCTGTCTGCCTCCTCCTCCCATCTTCCTCTTCCCTGTCTACCTCCTCTTCCCATCTTCCTCTTCCCTGTCTACCTCCTCCTCTTCCCATCTTCCTCTTCCCTGTCTACCTCCTCTTCCCATCTTCCTCTTCCCTGTCTACCTCCTCTTCCCATCTTCCTCTTCCCTGTCTGCCTCCTCTTCCCATCTTCCTCTTCCCTGTCTACCTCCTCCTCCCATCTTCCTCTTCTTCAGTCTACCTCCTCCTCCTCCCATCTTCCTCTTCCCTGTCTACCTCCTCCTCTCATCTTCCTCTTTCCTCTTTGTCTTCCTCTCTATTTCCTTCATATTTATCACTCCTAATTGCTTTCCTTTATTTATTTTTCTTGTTTCTTTATTTCGTCTCTATTGTTCTCTTGTTATTAAATAGAACTCTCTCTCTCTCTCTCTCTCTCTCTCATACAAAACAAGAGTAAATTTAGGAGAAGGAAAAAAGGGAGAAATAATCAAATGAGAGAATAATGAAGAGGAGGAAGGAAGGGAGGAACAAAGGAATGGAGGGAGATGAGGAAGGAAGGGAGGGAGATAAGGAAGGAAGGAAGGAAAGAAAGAAGGGAGAGGAAGGGAGAGAGCAAGGAAGGGAGGAAGGGAGAAGGGAAGGTATAGGAAGGAAGGAAGGAAGGGAGAGAGCAAGGAAAGGAGAAAGGAGGGAAGGGATAGGAAGAAAAGGATAGGAAAGAATGAAGGGATAGGAAGGAAGGAGGGAAGATGACAAAAGAAGGAAGGAAGGGAGATGACAAAAGAGGGAAGGAAAGAAGGAAGGAAGGAAGGAAGGAAAATTACCCCTTACACCTTTTTCCTTCCTTCCTTTTTCCTTTCTCTCTTTCTCATTTCTCATTCACTCTCTCTCTCTCTCATTCTGATTCCTTCCTCCTCTCTATTTCCTTCTCTTCTTCCTTCCTCTCTCCCCACTTCCTTCCTGTCTCCCTTTCTTAACTTCTCCTTCGCTTCCTCCTTCCTCTCTTCTTCGCTCTTATGCCTTCCTTCCTTCCTTCCTTCATTTTTTGGTCTTGTTTTCCCTCTTCCTTCATGCTTTCCTTCTCTTGTTTCCTTCTCCCCTTTGTCTTTTATCCTTTCGTCCTTCCCCTCCTTCCCTCCTTCCTTCCTTCCTTCCTTTTCCATATCTTCATTACCGTCCTTACTCCTTCCTTCTTTCCTTAATTCTTTCCTCCTTTTTTCAGTTTCTCTCTCAGTTTCCTTCCCTCCAACTTTCCTTCTATCCCTCCATCTCTCCCCTTCACCTTCCCTCCTTCCCTCATATTTCTTCCTTCACTCCTTCCTTCCCTCCTTCCTCTGTGGGCTAAAAGTGCACATGTATGAATGCATTACTGTAAGCTGGAGACTATGTACGTGTTTCTTACTCTACGTGTGTGTGTGTGTGTGTGTGTGTGTGTGTGTGTGTGTGTGTGTGTGAGAGAGAGAGAGAGAGAGAGAGAGAGGTCTAAACCAATAACATGGTCCCAAATTCGTCCTAATTGCTTATATGGCGTCTTAGTACAGATGGGGAGGGGAGGAGAGGGGAGGGGAGGGGAGGGGAGGGAAGGGAAGAGGGAACAGGCAGGAAAGAAGTGAGAGGAAGGGGAGAAAAAGTGAAGGAAGGAGTAGAGAGAGAGAGAGAGAGAGAAGAGTTGAGACGAGAGGGAAGGGAGGGATGGGAAAGGGGAAGGAAAGGGAGGGATGGGAAGGAAGAACAGGAAGGGAGAAGGGAGACGTGATGAAAGAAACAGAGAAAAGGGTGAGGGAGGGAGGAGGAGAGGTGAAAGAAGGGAGGGAGGGAGAGGATGGGGGTGAATGGAGGGAGGGAGGGGAAGTAAAGGGGAGGGAGGGGGAGGTAAAGGGGAGGGAAGGGGAGAGCTAGGGACAAAAATCAAGGAGAGGGGAGTGAGATAAGGGTGAAGAGGGGAACGGGTGAGGGAGGGAGAATGATAGATGGGGAGGGGAGAGAAAGGGAAGGGAGGGGAGAGAAAAGGTAGGGAGGGGAGAAGGAAAAGTAGGGAGAGGGTAGGGAGGAGTGTAGGGAGGAAGCCAGAGTGAGGGGAGGGAATAAAAGAGAGGAGAGGGGAGAGGACAGGGGAGAGGAGGAAAATTAGGTAGGAAAGAAGAGGGGAGGAAAATTAGGTAGGAGGGGAGAGAGAGGGAGGGGAAGGGAGTGACGTGAAGGAGAAGTAAGAAATATTAGGGGGAGGGGAAAGTGAGGGGAGTGGAGGAGAGGGGAGGAGGGGGGGGGAAGAGAAATGGAAGAAATGGAGAGAGAACCTGGAGAGATGTGTAAATTAGTGGAGGGAAAATAGGAGGAAAGGGGAAGGAAGGGAGGAAAGAGGAAGTGAAGGAGGGGAGAGGAAGGAAAAAGTGGGGAAGCAAGGGAAGATGAAGGAATGGAAGGAAGGAGGAAGGGAAAGAAAGGAAGAGGAGGGAAAGGAAGGAAGGAGGAGGAGAAGGATGGGATGAAGAGGGGAAGGAATGGAAGGAAGGAAGAAGGGAAGGGAAGGGGAGGGGAAGGATGGATGGAGAAAAGGGGAGGAGAGGAAAGAGACAAGGAGAGAAAAGGGAGGAGGTAAAGGATGAAGGAAGGAAGTAGGAGACATATAAAGGAGGGAGATGAGATAAGATGGGAGGTGGAGTGAGAGGATGTGTGAACAAGAGGAAGGGAGAGGAGGGAGAGAAAGAGGAGGGAAGGAGAAGAAGAAGAGAGGTGAAATGAAGAAAGAGAGATAAAGAGAGATGGGAGAGGGAAGAGGGAAGGATAGGTGAGGGGAGAGGAGAGGATAGATGAGGGAAGAGGGGAGGGAAAGATAGGTGAAGGGAGAGGGGAGGATAGGTGAGAGGAGAGGGAAGGGGAGAGGGGAGAGAGAAGGAGAGGTGAGAAATGAGATGTAGGAGGTGTCAGTGAGAGGGGAGGAGGAGGAGGGAAGAAGAGATAATGGTAGGTAAGCAGGGAGGTAAGCAGTTGGGAGGTAAGTAGGTAGGAAGGTAGGTAAGTAGGTAGGGAGGTTAGTAGACTAGTAGAGGTAGGTTTGGTGGGGAGGTATATGTATGAAGGCAAGTGTGAAGTATGTATAGAAGTAGGTAGGTAGGTAGGTAGGTAGGTAGGTAGGTAGGTAGGCAGTCAGGTAGGTAGGTAGAGAGGAATAAGACTTGTAGGTAGGCAGGCAGACAGGTAAGAATAGAAACAGGGAAGACGATTGTGAAGTAGGAAGGTAGGTAGGTAGGTAGGTAGGTAGGGATAGGTGGGAAGGAGAGAGCCTTCTACACGTGCCATCCCCTTCTTAGACTCATAAAAAAGATACCACAGTCACATCCAAACCTATCATCATCATCATCATCATTATTATTATTATTATTATTATTATTATTTTCATCTTCCTTTGTATTTTATCGTACTTTCATCTCTACCTTTTGCTCCCCAGTTATTTAATTTCTTCCCTCCCCATTCCATCCTTCCCTCCCCTCCACTCCACCCTTCCGTTTCCCTATCCTCCCCTTCCCTTCCCTCCCCTCCTCTCTCCCCTCCCTTTTGCCTCTTCCCATTTTCTTTATTTTCTTCCTCCCAATTCTTCCCTCCCCTCACCATTCCCTTTCCTCCCCACCTCTACCTTCTCCCCTCCCTCCCCACCTCTACCTTCTCCCCTCCCTCCCCCTCTCACCTTGTCGTCTCTCCATCCTTTCTCTCTCTTCCTCTCCCCCTCCCCTCTCTTCCCTTCCTTTCTTAGTTTACTCCCTCCCTCCATTCTCTCCCCTCCTCTCCCCTCCCCTCCCCTCGACCCCGACACAGGAAAAAGAATGGTAATGAGAGAGAGAGAGAGAGAGAGAGAGAGAGAGAGAGAGAGAGAGAGAGAGAGAGAGAGAGACAGACAGACAGACAGACAGACAGACAGACAGACAGACAAACAGAGACAGACAGACAGACAGACAGACAGAGACAGAGACAGACAGACAGAGAGATGAAAGAGCCTGACAGATAGATAAGCTAGACAGGAATAGACAGACAGATAGATACAGAATGATAGATAGACGGATGGATAGATACAAAGACAGCGAGACAGGTAAATAAAAAGTAGATAAATATAGAGAAAAGGAGGCATAGATAAGCAGAGAAATAGGGAAAGGTAGATAGATAGATAGATAGATAGATAGATAGATAGACAGATACAGAAAATGGAGAGAGAGAGAGAGAGAGAGGCAGCATCAAGGGGGGGGATGGCAAATGAGGCAACCCTCCCCTCTAGCCTACCTGCATTGATCGCTAGGCAGGCAGACAGGCAGGCAGGCAGGGGTGAGGCAGAGGTGGGGTAGGGGTGAGGCAGGGGTGGTAGAGGGGTGAGGTAGGGATGAGCCAGG
>NC_137038.1:1485000-1495000 GCF_032717465.1 Coenobita brevimanus
GCTGTGTGTGTGTGTGTGTGTGTGTGTGTGTGTGTGTGTGTGTGTGTGTATTGAGCTGTGTGTGTGTGTGTGTGTGTGTGTGTGTGTGTGTGTGTGTGTATTTAGCTTTGTATATGGGTGTATGTGCATTTAGCTCCGTATGTATTTAGCTGTGTGTGTGTGTGTGTGTGTGTGTGTGTGTGTGTGTGCCTGTTGGCTGCTATTTTCCCAATTCTGCACAAAATCTAGAGAGCCCGTTACCGAGATCAGTTCCTCAAACTAACCCTTGCGTCACCCTAGGCTCGATCTCGTGACCTAATGAACAGGCGTCCTCGATATTTACAGTCTGAACGTGTGTAAATAGTGACGAGAGAGAGAGGAGAGGGAGAGGGAGAGAGAGAGAGAGGAGAGAGAGAGAGAGGGAGGAAGGGAGGAGACGGGGAGGGTGGCTAGACAGGGAAGGATCTGAATACATGCAAGCAGACATCTAGAAGGGCCCATATGCAGACACAGACAGACAGACAGACAGACAGATACTAGATAGACGGGCAAAAATATAGAGAGACAGACAGACAGACACAGAGACAAAATGTGGACTGAAGCTGAGGGGAAAACAAACGAAGAAAACACAAAAAAAGATAAGAAAAACGAGGAAAAGATGGAGGCGAAATTAAGGAAGAGGAGGGATAGGAGGAAGGGAGAGGAGGGAGAGGAGGAAGGGAGAGGAGGGAGAGGAGGAAGGGAGAGGAGGGAGAGAAGGAAGGAAGAGAAGGAAGAGGGAGAGGAGGAAGGAAGAGGAGGGAGAGGAGGAAGGAAGAGGAGGGAGAGGAGGAAGGATGAGAAGGGAGAGAAGGAAGGAAGAGAAGGGAGAGAAGGAAGGAAGAGGAGGGAAAGGAGGAAGGAAGAGAAGTACAGAGAAGTGGAAAGAATAGGAAGAAAGAGGGAGGAGGAAAGGAAAGGACGAAGAGGAAAAGGGAGGGGGATGAAAGGAAAGGGAAGGGAGAGAAGGATGGATGAGAAGAAGGATGACTGGAAGGTGGAAGAGGAGGAAGGGATGGAAGGAACAGGAGAGAGAGGAGGCAGGGAGAAAAAGAGAGGAGGGAGAGAGAGGAGGAGAGGAGGAAGGGAGAGAAGGAAAAGAAGGGAGAGAAGAATGAGGACGAAGGGACAGGAGGAGGACGAAGGGAGAGAAGAGGAGAGAGAGGAGTTAGGGACAGGAGGGACAGGAGGAAGGGGGAGTAAAGGAGAAAAAGGAAGGGGGGAGGAAGGGAGAAAAGGAAGGAGAGGAAGGGAAAGGAGGAAAGGGAGGTAGGAAGAGGGGAAGGAAGAAGAGGAAGGAGGAGGAGGAAGAGGAAGTTAGGAGGAGGAAGAGGAGGAAGGAAGAGGAGGAAGTCGTGGAAGGAAGGGGAAAAGAGGAGACAGGAAGAGGAGGAGGGTAGAGGACAGGAAAGAGGAAGAAGAGGAGGAGAGAGAAGGGAGAGGAGAAAGGAGGAGAAGGAGGAAGAGAGACGAGGAAGGGAGCAGAAGAAGGAAGAAGAGGCAGGAGGAAGAGGGAGGAAGGAAGAGGAGGAAGGAAAGGGGGAAAGGAAGAGAAAGGAAGGAAAAAGAGGAAGATGGCAAAGGAAAGGGAGGAAGGAAAGGGGGGAAAGAAGAGTAAAGGAAGAAGAAAGACGAGGAGAAAGTTGGAGGAGGAGGAGGAAGTTAGGAGGAGGAAGAGGAGGAAGGACGAAGAGAAGGAAGGGGGAGGAGGAGGAAGGGAGACGAGAAAGGGAGCGGATGAGGGACGACGAGGAAGGAAGACGGAAGGAGGAAGGAAGGGGAAGAAGGAAGAGGAGGAAGGAAGAGGAGGAAGGAAGGGGAAGGAAGGGGAAGAAGGAAGAAGGGGAGGAAGAGGAAAGGAGGAAGAAAATGGAGGAGGTTAGAGGATGAGGGGAGGAGGGAGGAGAGAGGGAAAGGAGGAGGAAGGTAGAGGAGGGGAGGAGGAAGGGAGGGGAGGAGGAAGGGAGGGCAGGGGGAGGGAGGGAAGGAGGAAGGGAGGGGAGGATGAAGCGAGAGGAGGAGGAGGAAGGGAGAGGGGGAGAAAGGGAGAGGTGAAAGGGAAAGGAGGAGGAAGGGAGAGGAGGGAAGAGGAGGAGGAGGAGAAAGGGAGGGGAGGAAAGGAGAGGAGGAAGGGACAGGAGGAAAGGAGAGAAAAGAGAAGAGGAAGATGAGAAAGGGAGAAAGGAAAAGAGAGAGAGAGAGAGAGAGAGAAGCAAGAGAAAGGAAGATACCTGTTGAAGAAAAAAATTACAACAATAATAGTAATAATAATAATAAAATAATAATAATAATAATAACAATAATAATAATAATAACGAAAATAATAATAATAATAATATTATTATTATTATTATTAACTCCCATTGCCCCTTAAGCTAAATAAAACCGTCTGGAAAGAATCGTGAGATAAGAAAAAATCGTCTGGGGAGATAAGGAATAAAATCGTCTGGGGAGAAGAAATAAAAGTCTGGGGAGGTAATAAAACCGTCTGGGGAGCTAAGGAATAAAATCGTCTAGGGAGATAAGGAACAAAATCGTCTGGGGAGATAAGGAACAAAACCGTCTGGGGAGATAAAATCGTCTGGGGAGATCAGAAAACCGTTTGGGGTGATATAAAACCGTCTGGGGAGATAAGAAAATCGTCTGGGGAGATAAAGAACAAAAAGAACATGATAACAGGTGAACGTACCTTATCACACGCGAAGAACAGCGAGACTTGAGCGGAAGTTAGGGGGAGCACCGTATTCACAAACATTCTTCCTTGTTCACACTTAAGAGGCACTTTAATGAGCACGTGTTCACCGATAAAGTTAATATGAGTCACTACGCGCACGTGTTCACCGATAAAGTTAATGAGTCGCCGGTAAAGTTAGTATGAGTCACTTCTACGAGCACGAGTTTGAGTTATTTAGTCACTTTTACGAGCAGGTGTTTACTGAAGTCACGAGCACCTGTTCAACGATAAAGTTAATACGTTACTTTTGCGAAGACAAGTTTACCGATAGTCACTTTTACGAGAACGTTGGTAAAAAGATACTCGTTAATCGCGCGCAACGGAAAAGACACTACTGTTCAACGAGAAAACGAAGCTGTGGGTGTCCGAAGCGAGGTCTGAGTGACAAATGGAGGTGACAGGTGACAGGAGTGGAAGGTACGCAGTCCGGTCGGCCCTGATTGGCTGGCGGGCGACGGTGAATTATCTGATTGGTGTACCCCCTCTTACGTGGGCAAGGGGGGGGGCGGAGGGAGGCGGGGAGGGAGGGAGAGAGAAAGGTAGGGGAGGTACAGGGGTAAGGGAGGTGGAGGATGGAGGGATGTGGTGAGGGAACTGAATTTAAAAGCATTTATTGAGATTAATATAACGTACATGACAATAAAACGTACAAAATCACAAGAGGGTAAAGGAGCTTGGGCTTACTTTACCCTACTCAGGCTATTAAAGATACATTATTATAGCACAGTACTGACAATCCCACAGTTTTTTTTTTTTACATGAACCAGTCGCTGTTTCAGATTTCTTCGTACAAATGTGGGTTTGCGTACCTACAGATGTGCGTGCTACTGCATGTAAAAATATTTGCGCTTTTGCCTATGTACACAGGCAACTAAATTAATGCGTAGCGGCACAAGCATGTTTAGACTTGACACTTAAACCTTACAGCTAATGCACATATATTAATTACTAATATAGGTATACCGTCCGGGAGAAACAAGAGCAAGTTTTACCCGATGTAAATTATGCTTAAAGTCAGCGTTAAAGTAGTGCCTGATAATAATGTTTGATGGTGTTGCTCTTGGCATATTTATTCTCCATGGTTTCCAGTTGTCTTGTGTCTTTCCTTTCTTTTTCTAATTCTGGTCTTTATTTGCTTTAAGGTTAGGAAGCATTCAGTATCAATAGTATCCTTTCTCGTGGAATTCTTGGCAATAGCACCTACCCTTCCATTACAAGCTATCACTACATGAGATGGTCACCACGAAAAACTATCCTTTCTTCCTACCGAGTATAGCATATGAAGTTTATATTTTTACATTCCAAGGCTACTGCCTCATAGACTGGATTTTTACTTAATGATTCTCGCGGCCCACGACTCTCACGCAAGAAGCATACATCCCCTTCACCTGTTACTGTGTTCTTTAAGCCTAGTAGTACAGCATACGGTTCAGCTTGTGTTGATGAGATGCCGATACTCTCTACCCAAGTTCCATTTATAAACACGTATAGGTACTGTCGTCTCATATCAGAATCCCACACTCTGCTCTGCCCTTATCCATTACTGATCCTCCACAGTATATATGGGCTGTTATTACCTGTCACCGTATCTATATATATGGGCTGTTATTACCTGTCACCGTATCTATATATATGGGCTCTCATTACCTGTCACAGTATGCGTTGTTCATATAGATATTTTCATCATTTCAGCAGAGTATTAGTTTTTTTTCTATCTATTTACATCTATTTCCTGTCTATTACATCTATTTTTGTCCCTTTCTTCCCATGGCGGTGAGGGAGGGAGGGGAAGAGGGAAAGGGTAGGGGAGGTACAGGGGGGGGTATGGTGGAAGGAAGGAGGCAGGCAGAGGAGGGACTGGGTGGTTGCAGGGAGGAAGGGAGGTAGGGGATGGTAGTGGGGTGGGGGAGAGAGGAAGGGGGGAGGGATGCGGGGAGGGAGGGAGAGGGGGGATGCGGGGAGGGGGAGGTGACCACGTGGCTCTTCAGGTAGCGGTGGAGAGAGAGAGAGAGAGAGACTGGAGGGATGGAGGGAGGGAGGGAGAACAAACCACGGAGTACAAATGACAGCAGACAGCAATGGTCCTCTCGGGGCTGTTTTTCAAAGACTATGACTATGATATCTAATTTATAAGCTAAAGAAGCAAGAAGGCTCTCCCCCACCCACCAAACCGTCCGGCTAACTAGGCAGGGAAAAAAATATATAGAAAAAACACCTTACTAATTAAAACGAACTTGCATGGAAATTTTATAGGACAGGGAGAAGAAGAACGACAATGCACTACGTAATATTTATTCTACAGATCTGTAAAAGGGCGTGCACAACCGCAGAATGTTGTTATGATGTGCTGGGTAGGGACGGAGGACGGGGGAGGAGAAAGGCGTGAATGGATGGAAGGAGGGAGAGAAAGATGGGATGGAGGGGAGGGGAGGAGGGATGGAAGGAAGGAGAGAAAGATGGGATGGAGGGGAGGAGGGATGGAGGGAGGGAGAGGAGGGATGCAGGGAGAAAGGGAGGGGGAGTGGAAGAATTCACGTACACCACAAACAAAAAACTGAAACAATATGATCACCAAATCCACACCATAACACCATCTATTTCTTCACCTTCACCGTCTGAGCTTTGTATCTATCTACCGTGCCACTGTCTACTCTCCCTCCCACCCTCTCTCTCTCCCTCTCTCTCTCTCTGATCGAAATTCCGTCACTGTTCGTCCAATCACCACTAAAAGGGAAGGCTTGTATCTTAATTCAAAAATGTTTCGCACAAATTCTTTCACACTTTAGGACGCAAGTTTTTTTTTAAAGGCTGCAGTGTTGAATCTATCCATCTATCTATCTATCTATCTGTCTGTCTATCTATCTGTCTATCTATGCCTTTATCTATCTCTATATTTATTTTCCCAACTACCACTCAGTCACACATTCACAAACATGGTCCCTCTCTCTCTCTCTCTCTCTCTCTCTCTCGTATGATTGGGTGCTCCAAGGAATCATGCTATCAGAGGTTATGGAGCATTGGGGAGCGTGTAGGTGTGAAAGTTAGTCTCTCTCTCTCAATTTGCTCACACTCGCTCACTTTCACTCTCTCTCTCTCTCTCAGTTCACTTCCTTTGTTCACTCATTTTCACTGTTCACCTCCACTATTTACTTTGGTGCATCTTTTTATCACAAATTAGAGAGAGAGAGAGAGAGAGAGAGAGAGAGGTTAATTAAAGTCCTCATTAAATATTCTCACAAATTTTCCTGGTGATAATAAGGCAATCAGATCAAACTAATTAAGGCGTAGTGCGTTACCTGTGCGTTAATTAAGAAGGTGTACCTCTCTTAATTAACAGGTAAGTCATTCAATCCTTTATGGCCCTTCAGGTGAGTAGGGGATCGAGGCTAGGCTACTCTCTCTCTCTAAGATTTTTTACTGAGTGAAAGTGAGGTAAGTACATGACCTAAATAAGACAACACAGCTAACTGAGAGAGAGAGAGAGAGAGAGAGAGAGAGAGAGAGAGAGGGAGAGAGAGAGAGAGAGAGAGAGAGAGAGAGAGAGAATCAGATCCGTAAGAAAACAAATAGGAAAATCGGGAACCAGGAAATAAGGGAAAGAACCGAGGAACATCCATCAGGAAAAAACGATTAGGGAAAATGAGATAAACGGGAAAAAAAAAGGGAGTTATTGTGTTGTGTCTAGCCTGGGGTGTGATTAAGGGAGGAAGGGAGGGAGGGAAAGGGAGGAAGGGAAGTGGAAGAAGAGGGAGAAAGATGGGAAGGAAGGGAATATAAGGGAAGGAAAGAAGGAGGAAGATGGGAGGAAAGGAGAAGGAGGGGGGAAGGAGGGGGGGAAGATTGGGAAAGAAGGGAGGAAGGGAGAGAGGGGGGGGAAGGAAAGGGGTAGGGAGGGAGGAAGGAAAGTGGAAGAAGAGGGAGAAAAGATGGGATGGAAGGGAGACTAAGGAAGGAAAGAAGGAGGAAGATGAGGAAAGGAGAAAGAGGGGGAAGAAGGGAGGAAGCTTGGAACAGAAGGGAGGAAAGGAGTAGAGTGAGGGAGAAGGAGGAGCGAACGAAGAGGGTTAGGAAGAAGAAAGTAGGAGGAAGGAAGGGGGAAGGAAAGGGAGGTAGGAAGGAGGAAGTAGAGGGGAAGGAAGACGAGAAGGAGGGGGATGATGGAGCAGGAGGGGAGGAATGTGGGGAGGAGAGAGGGAGGTGGAGGGGATGTTGAGAAACGATAGAGGGAAAAGGAGGGGGGGTCTGGAGAGAAGAAGGGGGGATTGGAAGGAAAGAGGGAGAGAGAGAGAGAGAGAATACAATAAAGGAAGGGAACCATTAGGGCAAAATTGATTATAACAAATGAGGTAAAAGGAAATTATTATGTGTGTCGTGTCTCTCTAGGGGAGGGGAGGGGAGGGGAGGGGAGGGAGAAGGCTGGAAGGGGGAGAAAGGAGGGGCAGGGAGGGAAGGAAAGAAGGGGGAAAAACGGAGGGGCAGGGGAGAAATGGAGTAGGGGAGAGGGTGGGGAGGAGGAAGGAAGGAAGGGGGAGAGGAGGGGAAGCGTAGGACTAGAGGAGGGAAGGGGGAGAGAAGGAATGGAAGAGGGAAAGGGAGAGGAAGGGGAAGAATAGAGGAGGAAAGAGGGAATGAAGGAGAGAGGGGAGAAATGGAGGAAAGGAAAGGGAGAAATGGAGGAGAGGAAGGGAAGAGGAGGCGGGAGGGGGAGGAATGGAGGAAAGAATATGCAGATGACCGGGGAGGGGGGAGGAAAGTTGGAGGAGAGAAGGAAGTAAGGACGGGGAGGAAAATGGAGGGATCTGAAGTAAATTTGGAAGAGGGTGGAGGGAAGGAAAGGAGGTAGAGGGGGAAGTAGAGGAGAGATGGAGAGAGGTAGAGGGAGGAGGAAGAGAGATGGAGAGATTCTGGAAGGCAAGTGAAGATGAACTGAGAGGGAGAGGGAGGAAGGAGGGATGGAGGGATGATGAAGGCAGGAGGAGTGAAGGGATGATGGAGGAAGGAGGGATGGAGAGAGAGAGAGAGAGAGAGAGAGAGAGAGGGGGGGGGACTGCAACGTAATGAGGAACACACAGGAGCCAACAATTAGGGAAAATAGAGTCAATATTCACAAACCATCTTAAGTCCTGCCTAAGATTAATCCTGTATATCGTAACTTACGCATACGATTATTTATGCATACATTCATCTCTAGTTATACATCATTCATACACCTCACGGGCATACTAGAGTGAATAATGAAGTGAAAAATGCAGGAAAACAGAGTGAATTACTGGGAAGAATGTAATGTTAGGGAGAAATGGTTGTCGTGAATGTTGGCTAAGAACTTTTATGTATACGAGACCAGGGCTGTAACTTGTGGGTGGGTGTTGACGAGGTTTGTGTGTGTGTGTGTGTGTGTGTGTGTGTGTGTGTGTGTGTGTGTGTGTGTGTGAGAGAGAGAGAGAGAGAGAGAGAGAGAGTTAGCTCTTTTTCTGACCCGGTTTATTTTTTCTCCCTTTATTTTTACTTGCTTCCTTTCCCTTAACGTCACCTGCCCTACCTTCACTTACCTCACCTCGCCTCACCTGTCACTTAATCTCTCTCTCTCTCTCTCTCTCTCTCTCTCTCTCTCTCTCTCTCTCTCTCTCTCCTTTCGCCTTATCTTACCTTTCAGTCTACTCTCCTTTCCCCTCCCCTTACCTCTCTACCTTCACGTTACCTCCCTTCCCCTCCCCTCTTCTCCCTTCCCCTCCTTTCTCTTTTCTTCCCCTCATTCCTTCTCCTCTCCCCTCCCTTCTTCCGACCTCCCTTCCTTTCACCTCCCCTTACCTTCCCTCATCTTCCAACTCCCCTTCCCTCACCTCCCTCCCCTTTTTCCTCCCTTTACCTCCCCTCATCTCCCTCCAGCTCCCCATTCCTCACCTCCCCTTGCCTCCCTTCCCTTTTTCCTCTCCTTATTTCCCTCCATCTATCCTTCCCTCACCTCCCTTCCCTCTTCCTCCCCTCACCTCCCCTCATCTTCCTCCAACGTCCCTTCCCTCACCTTCCCTCACCTCACCTGTCACCTCATTAGCACCCCTCAGGTGAGATAATGAACCAGGTGATTGGGGCCTCATTAAGACAATCACCTGTTCATTACTGTTTTGTCTCCACCATTAATAACACTCCGTTGTCGTAATCACCTTTGTTTTCACCTGTTGTCTTAATTACCTTTGTTTTTACCTGTTGTCTTAATTACCTTTGTTTTTACCTGTGGTGTCTTATTCACCTTTGTTTTTACCTGTTGTCTTAATTACCTTTGTTTTTACCTGTTGTCTTAATTACCTTTGTTTTTACCTGTTGTCTTCATTACCTTTATTTTTACCTGTTGTCTTAATTACCTTTGTTTTTACCTGTGTTGTCGTAATCACCTTTGTTTTTACCTGTTGTCTTAATCACCTTTGTTTTTACCTGTGTTGTCTTAATCACCCTTGTTTTTACCTGTTCCGTCCCTAATTAGCCATTTCTGTGTTTACTCTATATTAACTTTTTATTTTCTTTCTTTTTCACAGTCACAATCCCTGTTTCTCTCTTTTTTTTTCTCTTTTTTTAGGCTTCCTTTCTACGTCTATTATCATGTTTTCTTTTTACTCTCTTTTTTGTTTATATATTTATTGTATTCCATCCTCGCAGGCTCCTATGACCCCTTCCCAGATGAGCTAAATTCCTCGAGGTTAATCTGCTGTGTGTGTGTGTGTGTGTGTGTGTGTGTGTGTGTGTGTGTGTGTGTGAGTATTGTTTATTCACTTATCTTGTTCTTAGCTGCTTTGTTTCCTTAATTTTCCTCGTCTTCCTTATCCTCCTCCCTTCCCTCATCTTCCCTTTTCCTCTCATCATTTTCTCTTCTCCTCCTCCTACTCTTCTCCTCATCTTTCTTCTTCCTCCATCTCTCCCTTCTTTCCTTCTCCCTCCATTCCTCCTCCTCTTCCTCCTTCACATCATCATCATCATCATCATCATCATCATCTTTTCCTCCTCTTCCCCCTCCTCCTCCTCCTCCTCCTCCTCCTCCTCCTCCTCCTCCTCCTCAATAATTCTCAGTCTGTGTACGAAACCATGGCTGTATCTAACGTCTTGTGTGCGTTATGTCTTGTGTACGTAATGTCTTGTGTATGTATCGTTCTGTGTGCGTAAAGTTTTGTGCACATAGTTTCTTGTGTACGCACTGTTTCCTGTACTCAGTAGCTGTGTACGTAATGTTACTTGCGTGAAACGAGTATACACATGAAA
>NC_137038.1:1500000-1502500 GCF_032717465.1 Coenobita brevimanus
CTCTGACGTATGGAAGAGACACCTTAATTTTAACCTACCCTCGAAAAGGTAAAAACTTGGCAGAATAATGTGTTGCTGATTGCTTTCCTTTGTACTCCTCCCCTCCCTCCCTCCCTCCCCTCGACCTCTTCCTTTCAATCTCTTGTCCCATTCTAATTTTTCAACAGATATCCCTCCTCCTCCTTTCCTCTCCCTCCCTCCCTCCCTCCCTCATTTTCCTTCCGTCCCCAGCTCCCTCCTTTCCTCATATTTTCCTCTTTTTCTCCCTCCTGCATATAAAGTCCTCATTTCTTCTTCTTACCTCCCTCCCTCTTCATTTCCCTCTCACTCTTCCTCTTCGTTTCTTTTTCTTCCTGCTTTCCTCCCTCTCTCCCTACTCCCTGCCAGATTTCTTCTCTCCCTCCCTTGCTCCTTCCCTCACTCCCTGCCAGATTTCTTCTCTCCTTCCCCCCTCCTTCATCTTCTCCTTCTTTTCTCCTTCAGTGCTCTAACCCCCACCAATATTCCAACTCTCCTTCCTTTCTTCCTTCCCTCCATCATCCCAACATTCTCTTCCTTCTTCCCTCCCGCCTCTCCTTCCCTTCCTCCTCTTCATCCTTCCCTCCTTCAGTCATTCATTCTTATTTCATTCCCTCCGTCTCCTCTCCCTCCCATCCACTCCTTTATTTTCCCTCTCTTCCTTCATCCATCCATCCTTCTGCCTTCCTTCCTTCTTTCCTTCCTTCCTCCCTTCCTTCCCCTCACCTCACAAATCTCTCTTTCTCCTCACATTTTCTCCCTCCCTGCTGTAATACCTCCTTCTTTACCTTTCTTCCTTCCCTCCTTCCTCCTTCTCCTACCTTCCTTACCTCCCTTTCCTTCACACTTTTCTCTCTTCTTCCTTCTCAGATTCCTTCCTTCCTTTCTCCTTTCCTCACTTCCATATATACTTGCATTCTTTACTTCTCTCCCTCCCTCCCTCCCTTCCTCTCTCCTTCCTTCTTTCCTTTCTTCCTTCCATTCATCCATCCATCCTTCCTTCCTTTCCTCCTTTCTTCCTTCCTTCTATCCATCCATCCATCCAACCATCAATCCTTCCTTTCCTCCTTCCTTTCTTCCTTCCTTCTATCCATCCATCCATCCTTCCTTCTATCCATCCAGCCATTCATCCATCCTTTCTTCCCTCCTTCCTTCCTTCCATCCTTCTATCCATCCATCCATCCTTTCTTCCCTCCTTCCTTCCTTCCATCCTACTATCCATCCATCCATCCATCCACCCATCCATCCATCCATTCTTCCATCATTCCATCCTTCCTTCGTCCTTCCTTCCTTCTCACAAGTGTCTATACATACTTTCCAAAATAAATGATCTCTTGGAAAATAATTGGTCTGATAAATTACTTCTTAATTATAATGTTAGTTAATTACACCTAACAAAACCTAGTAATTATTTCCCTTGCTAATTGCTTGTTAAATGTTTTTCTTTAATGAGGTAAAGTATATACACCCGTGCCGCAAACCCACCATCCACTCATGGGATGTAGTTTTAATTAATCGTGTAAAACCTGAGGGATGAGGACTCTGACCTTGAGAGAGAGAGAGAGAGAGAGAGAGAGAGAGAGAGAAAGAGAGAGAGAGAGAGAGAGAGAGAGAGAGAGAGAGAGAGAGAGAGAGAGAGAGAGAGATATGAAGGCCAATGATTGATTTACTCTCACCTTCGCAACAACTAAATTATGGTGGGGGACAGACGTGACCTGGAGGACCTGGAGAACTTGGAGGGGGACTTGAAGGGGAACTTGGAGGGGGACTTGGAGGGGGACTTGAAGGGGAACTTGGAGGGGGACTTGGACGGGGACTTGAACGGAGGACTTGGAGGAGGACTTGAAGGGGGACTTGGAGGAGGACTTGGAGGGGGGACTTGGAGGAGGACTTGAAGGGAAATTTGGAGAGGCTTGGAGGGGGTATTGGAGGGCTCTTGGAGGAAGGCTAAATATCTTGGTCGTCACTCCTTACTCTCACAGTTTTATATATAAGACAGCTTTGGTTCTCATCGAAAAAGGTAATCATCATCATCATCATCATCAACACCATCATCATCATCATCATCATCATCGTTATCACTTTTCCACTCACTTGATATAGTGCTGCCTACTTCGCCCTTTCGCCTTTATCATTCTTTTTTCTGTGTCTGCCCTCCTCTCTTCCTATTTCTCCCATCTTTGTTGTCGCTTTTTATTACTCTTCTTTCCTTTTCAGGTGGCTTTGCATTGAGTGACAAGCCTAATGGTTTCCTCTAAGCCAGGAAACCATTTACAACGCCGGGTGGTAACCTTATAACCAACCTATACGTGTTCCCTACGTGTGAACAAGTGGGTTGGTGAAGGGTTAGTGCCCCTCCCCGTAAAACAACTCAAAGCCAAACGATCTGCCTTTACGAGATTATGGCGTCTGGCTGTAGATAGATAGATAGATAGATAGATAGATAGACAGCAAATTCTCACAACCACACGCAATGTAGGGC
>NC_137038.1:1512500-1535000 GCF_032717465.1 Coenobita brevimanus
CCAACTCCTTCTCTCCCCTTCTTACTCGCCCACCTGCCTTTCTCTCCCCCCTTCCCTCCGCAGTTTAACACTCTGCTCCCTTCTCCCTCCCTTCCCTCCCCAGATTAACACACTCCTCCGCTACTCCCTCCCTCCATTCCCCTTCTCTCCCCTCCCCTCCCCTCCCCAGTTAGCTGCCCACAACACACTCCCCCACATCAAGCTTATAGAGCGCACGCGTCCCTTGCCTCCCTCCCCCTCCCAGCATCCCTCTCTGCCTCCCTCCCTCCCTCCCCCTCCCAGCATCCCTCTCTGCCACCCTCCCTCCCTCCCTCCCCCTCCTGCATCCCTCTGTATCCCTCCCTTCCCCTCCTTCCCCCATCCTCCCCTTCTTGCATCCCCTTCTGCCTCCCTCCCCCTCCCTCTCCTTCCTTCCCTGCATCCCTCTCTGCCTGCCTACCTCCCTCCCTCCCTCCTTGCCTCCCTGCGTCCCTCTCTGCCTCCTTCTCTCTCCTTCCCTCCCTCCCCTCCCCCTCCCAGCATCTCTCTCTTCCTCCCTCCCTATCTTCCTCTCCTTCCTGCATCCCACTCTGCCTCCCTCCATCTCACTGCATCCCTCCACCTCTCCCTCCCTTTCTCCCTCCCTCCCTACCTGCCTCTCTGCTTGCCTTCCTCAATCCTTCTCCCTCTGCCTCTCCCTTTCCCTCCCTCCTTCCCTATCGTCTCCCCCCCCCTCCATGTTTTTCTCACTCCCCCTCTCTCTCTCTCTCTCTCTCTCTCTCTCACTCCCCCCTTACTCCCCAACTCATCTCAATCTGTCCATCCCCTCTCTCCCTCTCCCATTTCTCCTCCTCTCTCTCCCCCCTCCCCTCTCTCTATCTCTCTCTCTCCCTCTCCCTCTCACCTTTAAGCTCCCTCCCCTCTCCCTTCCCTCCCTCTCTCCCTCTCTGATCGTCGACTTTCTCAGTGATGCAGCGACTCTCACTCAAGTAGGACGCAGTGAGAGAGAGAGAGAGAGAGAGAGAGAGAGAGAGAGAGAGAGAGAGAGAGAGAGAGAGGGAGGGAGGGGGGGAAGGGAGGGAGAGAGGGAGGGACCTAATACAGAACAGGAGAAGGAAGAGATAAGGAGAGGGAAGAGGAAGGAAGCAGGTAATAAAGGTGAAAGAGAGAGAGAGAGAGAGAGAGAGAGAGAGAGAGAGATGGATAGATATACAAGAATCAAGAGTAAGATAGATAAAAAAAATCGCGATAGATAATGCAAAGAAAAATATGGCTTCCAGGGCGAGGGAAGAAAGAGAGAAGAAAGAGGGAAGAAAGAGAGTCCAAGAAAAAGAAAGAGAGGAGGAAGGAAGAGTGATAAAGAAGGAATTATGTGATGGTGAAGAGAGGAAGGAGGAAGGGAGGGGGGGGGAAGAGATATAAAAGAGGAGGAAGGAAGAGAGGGGACTGGTAGCAGGGTGAGAGAGAGAGAGAGAGAGAGAGGGGTGTAATTTTGTGTGTGATTGGTGTGTGGAGTCAGGGGCCCTTGATCTCTCTAAGGGCTGTTGGTACAAGTGTGTGTGTGTGTGTGTGTGTGTGTGTGTGTGTGTGTGTGTGTGTGTGTGTGTGTGTGTGTGTGTGTGTCTGTCTGTCTGTCTGTCTGTCTGTCTGTCTGTCTGTCTGTCTGTCTCTGTCTGTCTGTCTGTCTGTCTCTCTCTCTCTCTCTCTCTCTCTCTCTCTCTCCTCTTTTTTATCCCTTCCTCCTTCCTCCCTCCATTCCCTTTTCCCCTCTTTACTCCCACATTATTTCTTCTTTATTGCTCTTCCTTCCTCCTCTCTTTCTTTATTCTCTCTCTCTCTCTCTCTCTCTCTCTCTCTCTCTCTCTCTCTCTCTCTCTCTTTCTCGGAGAAGAAGAAGAAGAAGATGATGATGATGATGATTAAGAGGAAGAAGAAGAGGAAGAAGACAAAGAGGAAGTGATGGAGGGTGAACACACGCAGCAGCCAGCGAACAATCAATGTGAGGGTGACGACTGAATGGAATACCAATGTAACTGCTGCTTTGCTGAATATACGGAGGAGGAGGAGGAGGAGGAGGAGGCGGAGGAGGTTTAGAATATATGCTTGAATTATTATTTTTTTATGGGGGAGGGAAGACGAAGGGAGAGGGGAGAGGAAGGAAGGGGATGTGGAGAGAGGGGAAGGGAGGAGGAGGACGGAGAAAGGAAGGGGAAGGGGAGAGAGGAAGGAAGGGGAGAGAGGGGAAGGGAGGGGAGGGGGAGAAAGGAAGGAAGGGGAAGGGAGAGAAAGAAAGGAAGGAGATATGGAGAGAAGGGAAGGGAGGGGGAAGGGGGAGAAAGGAAGGAAGGGGAAGGGGGAGAAAGGATGCAAGGGGAAGGGGAGAGAGGGGAAGGGAGGGAAGGGGAAGAAAGGAAGGAGGCGGAAGAAGATGGGAAGGAAGAGGAAGGGGAAAGAGGGGAAGGGAGAGGGGGAAAGGAATAAGAGAAGGAAAAGAAGGTTAGGGAGGGAGGAGAGAAGGGAGAAGGTAGAAAGGAGGGAGGAGGAGAGAGGGGAAGGGAGGGGGAAAAGAAGGGTAGGGAGAAGGAGAGGAGGAAAGGGAGGAAGAGAAAGATGGGAAGTGAGACGGAAAGGGAGGAAGGAAGAGAGGATAGGGAAAGAGGGAGGAAGAGAGGATAGGGAGGGAGGGAGAGATGACAGGGAGGGAGGGAGGAAGAGATGACAGGGAGGGAGGGAGGAAGAGATGACAGGGAGGGAGGGAGGAAGAGATGACAGGGAGGGAGGGAGGAAGAGATGACAGGGAGGGAGGGAGGAAGAGAGGACAGGGAAGGAGGGAGGGAGGAAGAGAGGACAGGGAAGGAGGGAGGGAAGAGAGGACAGGGAAGGAGGGAGGGAGGAAGAGAGGACAGGGAAGGAGGGAGGGAAGAGAGGACAGGGAGGGAGGGAGGGAGGGAAGAGGACAGAGATGGGAAGGTTGTGTTTAGTCGACTGAAAAATAAGAAAGAGAGAGAGAGAGAGAGAGAGAGAGAGAGAGAGAGAGAGAGAGAGAGAGAGGAAGATTTTAGTATGATGAAAAATTCTGGAAAAAAAAAAAAAAAAAAATCTTGTTGGAAGGCAAGAAAATAGTTTTGAAAATTTACATAAACTTCCATCTTGATTTTCCTTTTTTATATTCAGGAAAAAAATATTATGCGAGAGAGAGAGAGAGAGAGAGAGAGAGAGAGAGAGAGAGAGAGATGGAAGTGGCCAAGTGGTTAAGATACTGCCTGCTGACCGGACGGACGTGAGACCCAACCCAAATTCGGCCAGAGAACAGTTTTTCCGAATTTCTTTAACCCAAAAAAATATATATATATATCCTCGCTACTACCACCATACCCCTTCATGAGACGAGTGTGTATTCAATATGGACGGTGAGCACTAGAGTCAAAAAGGTGACATGTGAAGGTTGTGGCACGTAAGAGGACTACTGGAGTTCAGGGAATATACATACATGCATTCCGGTACATACATACATACACACACACACACACAGACACTAATAATAATAATAATAATAATAATAATAATAATAATAATAAAAATAAAAATAATAATAATAATGATAATAATAATAAAAATAATAATAATAATAATAATAATAATAATAATAATAATAATAATAATAATAATAATGGTAGTAGTTGTAGCAGCAATAGTAGTAGCAGCAGTAGTAGTAGTAGTAGTAGTAGCAACAGTAGTAGTAGTAGTAGTAGTGGCGGTAATAATAATAATAATAATAATAATAATAATAATAATAACAATAATAATAATAATAATATTGGTGATAATAATAATAATAAATAAAAGAACACCACAACAAGCGCGAAGGCCGTATAACAGAGGAGGAGCTATGCAAATGACCTCTCTCAATTGCCAAACTTTTGCAACATTTTCACACATACTTTATCTCCCTTTTATTACACTCAAACTTCATCTTTTTTCACATATCACATACTCTCTTACATTCACATACTCTCTCTCACATAGTCACATAGTTCATCCTTTCACATACCCTCACATACTCACATAATTATATCTTTTATCATACTCTTTCATATTTTACCTTTTCACATTCTCTCTCTCTCTCTCTCTCTCTCTCTCTCTCTCTCTCTCTCTCTCTCTCTCTCTCTCTCTCTCTCTCATTTGTCTTTCCACAGTGAGAGAGAAGAGAGAGAGTGAGGGGAAGAAGGATGAAAGATACAGATAGAAAAAGAAAAACGAAAGCCTGAGAGAGAGAGAGAGAGAGAGAGAGAGAGAGAGAGAGAGAGAGAGAGAGAGAGAGAGAGAGAGAGAGAATGGGATGGAGGGATGGAGGAAATAATGTCACTTGTTTAAACCCCAAGGGAGGGAAGAGGCGCATGCTGGTGGGGGGAAGGAGGGGAGGGGAGAGGGAAGGGAAGAAGAGGGGAGGGGAAAGGAGAGAAGAGGGGAGGGGGAATAGGGAAGGGGAGGAGAGGGAAAGAGGGAGGGAAAGACGCAGAGAAGGGGAGAAAGGGAGAAAGGATGGGAAAGAGGTGGAGGGGAGGAAAGCAGTGGCGGAAGAGGAAGGGAGGGGAGGGGAAAGAAATGAGAGGGGAAAGGATAAAGGGTGAGAGGTGGGGTAAGGAGAGGGAAAAGGGAGAGAGGGAGAGAGGAGAAAGAACAGGGAGAGGAGAGAAGAAAGTGAGAGAGACAGGGAATGAGAGAGAAAAGAAAGGGGAAGAGGGAATGAGGGGAAAGAGAGGGGAGGAACAAGGGTGAGAGGAAGGACGAAGGAGAGGGGTTGAAAGGGAGAGTGAGAGGGGAGAAGGGAGATGGAGGAGAGAGAAAGGTAGAGAAGAAAGAGGGAGAGAGAGAGAGAGAGACAAGAGAAATGGTGTCTCATTACCATCATCATTTTCACCATCATCACCATCATCACCACTACCATAATCATCATCATCATCATCATCATCATCACCACTACCATAATCATAATCATCATCATCACCACTACCATAATCATCATCATCATCATCATCATCACCACCACTACCATCATCATCACCATAATCATCATCATCATCATCATCACCACCACTACCATCATCATCACCATCATCATCATCATCATCATCACCATTTCCATCACCATCATCATTATCGTGTCTCCAATTATTTCCATTCTATTGCCTCCCTTTATTCTCTCCCTCCCCCTCTTCCTCCCTCCCTCCCTCTTCTCCTCCCCCATCAATTTGTCTCTCCCATTCTTCCCTCTTTTCCTCCCTGTCAACCATTTCTCCCTCCCTCCCTGCCACTCGTACCGATGCCCTTTCTCCCTCCTCTCTCTCTCTCTCTCTCTCTCTCTCTCTCTCACTCTCTCTCTCTCTCTCATCTTTCCTTACTCTCTGCTTTCTCTCTCTTTTCTCCCTGCCTTCCTGTTTCCCTCCTCTCTCCCTGTCTATCTTTATTCTCCCTTCCTTTAACTTTCCTTCACCCTCTGCCACTGTTTCCTTCAATTTTCCTTCCTTCATTTTCTCCCTTCTCCCTCTTTCCCTCCCTCCCTCCCATTTCCTCCACTCCCTCCATCTCTCTCTCCCTAAATGTCCATCTCGCCAATTATCCCTCCTTCCTTCTCTTCCTCCCTCCTCTTTTTCTCCTTCCCTCCCTCCCTCCCTCCTTCTAGGCTTTACCATCTTCCCTTCATTTTTCCTCCCTCCCTCCCTCCCATAACTCTCCCATTGTCTCCCTCTCTCTACCATTTTCTCCAACATTTTCTCTCCTCCCTTCCCTCTCCCTCTCTCTCTCTCTCTCTCTCTCTCATCATCATCATTATTATTATTATTATTATTATTATTACTATTACTATTATAATTTTTATCATTATTATTCATCTCCTCCTCTTCCTCCTCCTCTTCCTCCTCCTCCTCCTCCTCCTCTTCCTCCTCCTCCTCCCCCCATTTCCCTGCCAGTAAGCTCACTCTTTTATTTTCTTTCTTTATTTCTTTCTCTAAAATTTCGTTCTTTTGTTTGTTATGTTCTTCCTCTGGCCTGCCTCCCCACAGGATTAAAAAGCTTTTGTTCTTCTGTTATTGCGTAAGCTTTTGTTCTCTCTCTCTCTCTCTCTCTCTCTCTCTCTCTCTCTATCTATCTATCTATCGGTCTCTATATCTCGGTCCTGCTGTTCTCTCTCTCTCTCTCTCTCTCTCTCTCTCTCTCTCTCTCTCTCTCTCAATTTCTGCCTCCACTGCTTCCTTCCTTCATCACGTCTTTCTCTCTCCTTCCTTTCCTCCCTCTCCATTTCTCTTTTCCTCCTAATGTTCAATTACTTCCTTCCTATCCTCCTTCTTTTCTTCCTTCTTTCCTTCCTTTCTTCCTACTTTCCTTCCTTCCTTTCGCTCATCTTCACTTCTTCCATCTCTACCTGCTTTCTCTCCTTCTCTCCTTCCTTATTTCCTTCCTTCCCTGCGGGGTTCCTTCATTTTCCCCTTGCATTTTTCTCTCTCCTTCCTTCCTCCTCGCTTTCCTATCTCCCTTCCCTCCGTTCTTCCTTCCTCCTTCCTTCCTTCCTCTTCCTTCCTTCCTTCCCTCCTTCCTTCGTTCCCTTCTTCCTTCCTCCCTCTTCCTTCCTTCCTCCTCGCTTTCCTATCTCCCTTCCCTCCTTTCTTCCCTCCTTCCTTCCTTCCTTCCTCTTCCTTCATTCTCTTCCTCCCTCCTTCCTTCCTTCCCCTGCAAGCGAAACCTAAAAAATTCTTCTTTACATTACGTGAATAGTTAATGAAGTGTAGGTAATATGCAGTGTGTGTGTGTGTGTGTGTGTGTGTGTGTGTGTGTGTGTGTGTGTGTGTGTGTGTGTGTGTGTGTGTACGTATTCAGGCAAGTACTATAACTTTACACTATACGCACACAGAAGGGACTTTAACTACGGTCTTGAATATTAATGAGAGAGAGAGAGAGAGAGAGAGAGAGAGAGAGAGAGAGAGAGATGAAGATGAACAGGAAGCTCAACAGATGGATCTTATAATCAGGCAAGTGTGTGTGTGTGTGTGTGTGTGTGTGTGTGTGTGTGTGTGTGTGAGAGAGAGAGAGAGAGAGAGAGAGAGAGAGAGAGTCAGTCAGTCCAGGAGAAAGCTAATATCGAAATTCCACAAAAAAACATCACATTTCAAAACACATTATTCGTAGACAGGATCGAAACTTTAGTCCACAACCGTACAGATGAAAGAAAACGAACACATACGGGAAAAATCGAAGCATCTGAAAAACACACTAAGAGATATAGGAGTTTTTCAATGTACTTCGTCAGGTATATATTTTCTTCGCTCAGAATATGGAAGATGGATGTGGGTTCGATCGTACATAATCACCTTCTCTTCCACAGGTGTTCGGTACCTGGTTATAATTACCTGTTCTGCACAATGAGGCCACGAAGGTAGTTATCCTGGGGGGTTTATTTGGTCATTATCCCCCTAATTACCCCTCTAACTACCCCTCTAACTGCCCTATTTTAGATATGGGTTAGTTCTCGACACCTGGGTAGCCTAAATGGAATGTTGTAATGATGGGGAGTAGGTACTGAAGCGCCGAAAGTAGGATAAATTTCCTCACAATCGGCAGTAGTAGTAGTAGTAGTAGTAGTAGCAGTAGTAGTAGTAGTAGTAGTAGTAATAGTAGTAGTAGCAGCATGTCTTTATTTTACGATTTAATTTGCGTTTTACAAGGGGACTCTCAGAGGTAATGTGGAGAAAAAATCGCTCAGAGAAATGTGTTAAGTAATCACAAACCCATTTAGAATACGCTACTGAGTGAAGCACAAGTGTCCATAGTAAGGGTTAACAGGCTCCCCTAACTACCGCTACCTTAGGACTTAATTGCAAGGTGGTTGAAGGTAGTTTGAGGAATGGGGTGATTAGGGAGAGGGAAGGAGTGGGGTGATTAGGGAGAGGGAAGGAGTGGGGTGATTAGGGAGAGGGAAGGAGTGGGGTGATTAGGGAGAGGGAAGGAGTGGGGTGATTAGGAAGAGGGAAGGAGTGGAGTGATTAGGGAGAGGGAAGAAGTGGGAGAGAGAGGAGTGGGAGGGATATATGGAGTAGGGGGGAGAGAGAGAGAGAGAGAGAGAGAGAGAGAGAGAGAGTGATGAAACCAAAGATATAACTATGTGCAGGTGTTGGCCAGCGAGCAGCACTTGCCCCCACACCTGCGAACTCTCTCTCTCTCTCTCTCTCTCTCTCTCTCTCTCTCTCTCCCAACCCCCATATGGTTTTACTGAGCTTAAAAGACACTTCAAAATAGCCTATGAATTTATTTTCACCTCTTCCTTCATCATCATCATCATCATCACCACTCCCCCCTCCTCCTCCTCCCCCTCCTCCTCCCCTACAACTTTCCTCTTTTACGTCCTCTACACTCCTCTTCCCTCCCCACCCCCCTCTCTTCCTCCTCCTCTTCCTCCTCCTCTTTCCTAACTTCCCTGCCCTTTCTACCCCTCCATTATCCCCTTCCTCCTCCTACTTCCCCCATTCCCCTCTCCTCCTCCTCCTCCTCCTCTTCCTTCTTCCCCCATTCCCCTCACCTCCTCCTCCTGCTCTTCCTCTTCCTCCTTCCCCCATTCCCCTCTCCTCTTCCTCCTCCTCCCCTTTACCACTCTTTCCCCTCTTTTGATTCCCTTTAAAGTTTTCGCCGGAAGTAGGGTCACGGAGGTCAAAGGTCATGGATAGAGATAAGGGGGAATATTCTCGCTCTCTGGTAAGCTAGGTCAGGCTAGGTTAGAGTAGATTGGTAGATGTGTGGTTAAGTCAGGTCACCTTCTATATCTACCCAGGGCAATACTACGACTCTACTTTCTACCTTACCCCTTCGCGCACTCCTTTTTAATGGCCCAGCAATAATCTACCCACCCATAATCTACCCACTCATAACCTACCTACCCATAACCTACCCACCCATAACCTACCCACCCATAACCTACCCAGCAATAATCTACCCACCCATAACCTACCCACTCATAACCTACCTACCCATAACCTACCCACCCATACCCTACCCACCCATAACCTACCCAGGAATAATCTACCCACCCATAACCTACCCACCCATACCCTACCCACCCATAACCTACCCACCCATAACCTACCCACCCATAACCTACCCACCCATAACCTACCCACTCATAACCTACCCACCCATGACCTACCCACTCAACCTACCCACCCATAACCTACCCACCCATACCCACCCTCACCCATGTCCGTCTCAGCGTGGTCTTGGCGTGAGAAGTGCAAGCCTCTCACCTTTATTTACTGCCGCATTTCCCTTTACTGAGTCTTAAGTAATGGCGTTCTAGGAATTACACCCACTTCACCCCCGTTCACTGCTATCACCTCTCTGCCTATTTCATTCATTTTGGGCGATTTCCTTTCATTTCAGTACAGATCCATTCATTTTCAGTGCAGATCCGTTCGTTTTAGTACACATTCCTTCATTTTAGTGCATTTTCATCGTGGTACAGGTCGCCTTCACGCGGTGGCACTGATATGGCCAGGCGGATCCACTGCCCGGTCATACAAACGTCCTTCAGTTCCCCTCTTATATCCTACCCACCCACCACGGAAGAAGATTGTGGATTGCAGGAAAAAGCTACCTTCAGCCTTCAGTCTACTGGGTTAACAGGGACGAGATTTATTGTAGTGAAGGACTATACACACTCTTTTAAAATCCACTCAAAAAATAAATAAAAAAATAATGTCCTTTCGAAAAATGAGGAAAATGTTGCAGTGGTACTATAATGAGAGAGAGAGAGAGAGAGAGAGAGAGAGAGAGAGAGAGAGAGAGAGAGAGAGAGAGAGAGAATAAAATTGTGATTGACTGAGAATAAAAGCGGTAGTGAGAAAGGTATAAAACGAGAGAGAGAGAGAGAGAGAGAGAGAGAGAGAGAGAGTGAGAGTGAGAGAGAGAGTTTGTGTGTCATCATCATCATCATCATCATCATTATTACCAGTATCACGAGCTAAAAAGAATCAATCAAATCTCTCTCTCTCTCCCTCTCCCTCTCTCTCTCTCTCTCTCTCTCTCTCTCTCTCTCTCTCTCCAGTACCTTTTGGATTCCCTCCCAGGTGTCAGCTATTTCTCTCTACACCACACCACACCACACCACACTACACCACACCACACCACACCACACCACACTACACCACACCACACCACCGTAACATCATACCACACCTCATCCTACCATACTATACACCACACCACACCACTCAACACTACTCACACCACACATCCTTAACCACACACCACAACACAGCACACCACACAGCCCTACCACACCACACCACACACCACACCACACATTACAAAACCCATCACACACCCATAATCAACCACATATCACAGCACACCACAGTACCACACTACCACACCACCACACCACACCACACCACACATCCTGGTGGTGTGTAGGAGTGCCCGCGAATATCCCCTCTCGCTGCGGCAGACTGCGGGACCTCAGACAAAAGTTTGAAGATCGATGGGTGAGGGGAGAGAGAGGGGAGAGGGTGAGGGGAGAGAGAGGGGAGAGGGTGAGGGGAGAGAGAGGGGAGAGGGTGAGGGGAGACAGGGTGAGGAGAGGAGTGAGGTGAAGGGTGAGGAGGGAGTGAGGGAAGGGAAGGGAAGGGGAGAGAGAGGGGAGAGGGTGAGAAGAGGAGTGAGGTGAAGGGTGAGGAGGGAGTGAGGGAAGGGAAGGTACGGTGAGAAGGTGAGGGGAGAGGGTGAGGGGAGAGAGGGTGGGGAGAAGAGGGAGGTGGAGAGTGAGGAGGGAGTGAGGGGAAGGAAGGTAAGGAGGTGATGGGAGAGAAGGTGAGGGGAGAAGGTGAGGGAAAGGGGAAGTAGGAAAGGAGAGAGCGTGAATGAGAGAGAGAGAGAGAGAGAGAGAGAGAGAGAGAGAGAGAGAGAGAGAGAGAGAATAAACCTTGGGTGTGTGATAACAAGACGGTTCTCTGCACGCAACATCTGTGTGTGTGTGTGTGTGTGTGTGTGTGTGTGTGTGTGTGTGTGTGTGTGTGTGTGTGTGTGTGTGTGTGTGTGTGTGTGTGTGTCATTAACAGAATCAGTAGCCTGTGTGTATGCGTGTCTGTATGTCTGTGTGTCTGTGTGTATGTCTTTTTGTGCATGTGGGTGTGCGTGTGCGTTTTTGTGTGTACGGGTTACGTGACAACATGTGCGTGCGACTGAGCGTTGGCTTCTATCCCCGTGTGTGTGTCTACGTCCTGTGTGTACATGTGCGTATCGTAGTTCATGTGTACGTTCGTGTGTGGGTATTATAATGTGTTTTCGTGTAGGCAATTTTGTAGGCCTAGATATTATAGATTTATGTGCGTTTTTTATGTGTGTGTTTCTTTATGTGCGTGTAGTGTGTGTGTACTTGAGTGTACGTGTTAGTCAGAGCACAGGAATAGATAGATAGATAGATGGACATAGGTAGATAGATAGATAGATGGGTGCATGGAGGGATATCCAATAGATAGATAGACAGATGGATGGATAGATATAGGTAGGGGAGATGGATAGATAAAAGATAAATAGATAAAATATAGATAGATAGATAGATAGACAAAATAGATGGATATAGACAGATAGATAGATAGAGATGGATAGTTGGATACGGATGGATAGACAGTCAGATAGATGAATAGATAGATAGACAGACAGCAAAGGCAATTAAACACTAGCACGAAAACACCTCCTATTAATTTCAGGCTATTTATTCAGTGTGTGTGTGTGTGTGTGTGTGTGTGTGTGTGTGTGTGTGTGTAAGGGTCACTCAGGTTGCCATGACAACGGGGACGCTTCATCAGCTGTGTCCTCGGGCCCTACATACATACATACATACACACATACATACATACAAGAACATTACACACACACACACACACACACACAAATACACGTTCACATTCACTTCCACTACCGCTCTCACTTAAATTTATACATACTTGCTCTCTCTCTCTCTCTCTCTCTCTCTCTCTCTCTCTCTCTCTCTCTCACACACACACACACACACACACACACACACACACACACACACACACACACACACATTTATACTCTCACTTTGAATTCTGACATTTATACAGTCATACATTCACGTACATACTCACACGTGTGCATACATACACGCTCTATGCAAAACTACACGATACAGGTAAATAATTATGTACGTACACAAATACACACACAATTATACGTACACACAAAAAAAGTATACATCATGTAGGTATGTAACTGACACATGCCTAAAGAAATGATAGATAGATAGATAGATAGATAGAGACAGTTAGGTATGCAGATAGATAAAAAGATAGATAGACCTAAGAGAAAGAGGAACATAAAGAGTTAGATAGACAGAGACTGACAGACACACAGACACACAGATATAAATATATTCATGTATAAATAGACAG
This sequence comes from Coenobita brevimanus, assembly GCF_032717465.1. NCBI lineage: Eukaryota > Metazoa > Arthropoda > Malacostraca > Decapoda > Coenobitidae > Coenobita > Coenobita brevimanus. The sequence goes on from NC_137038.1 coordinate 1,524,935, forward strand.
ATAGAAAAATAGATATACAAGCAGACTGATAGATAGATAGATAGACAGATAGATAGATAATGAGAGTATGTGTGTATGTGCGCAGCAACTTCATGGTCACGTGGAGGAAAGGAGCGAGAGAGAGAGAGAGAGAGAGAGAGAGAGAGAGAGAGAGAGAGAGAGAGAGAGAGAGAGAGAGAGGGAGACCATTCAGTTCGGTTATTTACACAGTGCCTGTTTGTCCGACCTGTTCCTGACTCACTGGAGAGAGAGAGAGATAGATAGATAGATAGAGAGAGAGAGAGAGAGAGAATTCCAGGCAGTGAACATAAAAAATATATAATTATTTTTTTTGTCTTCTTTGCATCCTATTTTCTTTTCTTCCTTTTTTTTAAATTAATATTCTTTTTCTATTTTAATTTTCTTTCATTTCGTCTTTTTGTTACTAATATTTTCTTATGTACCTTATCTCTTCCTTTTGGTCAACTCTCTCTCTCTCTCTCTCTCTCTCTCTCTCAACCATAGCTACACCTTCCCCCCCCCCACTTTCCAACCCCCACCCACACCTTCACACAACCAGCACACTCCCCACCCCCACCCATATTCCCCCTCTCCTCTCCACCCTACACCCCACCCACATTTCCTCGCATACATCCCCACCCTCAACCCCATCCTCCACCTCCTTGTATTTCCCCCACCCACCCACACCCTCACCCCTACCCCCTACCCACCCAAATACCCTCACCCCCACCCAATCGAACCCCACCCTCACCCCCACCCACACACATCCCTCCCCCATTTCAGTCACATCTTCAAGCATACACTCCCCCCCCCTACACCCCTACCTTACCTCACACACACATCCCCCTCCTATCCACCCATTCACACCCCCTCCTCACCCCACCCCATCCAAATCTACCCTATCCCGTATACCCCTCCCCTCCCCCTTACCCCTCCCCTACCCCCTCCCCCTCATCAACCCCCCCCACCCCCACTATCTCTCGCGTCACTGTAAACTTCCGCTCAGGTCTCTGCAGGGGAGGGGGGGGAGGGGGAGAGAAAGTTGGGGAGAAAAAAAATATACGGTGAAAGGTGATGATGTCTCTCTCTCCCTCTCTCTCTCTCTCTCTCTCTCTATCTATCTATCTATCTATCTATCTAGCAAGTTCATTACCATTAACTACTCCCCTTCCTCCTCCCCTCTCCCTCCCCTTACCTTCCTCCTCCTCTTTTCTTCCGTTTCTCCTTCTCTCCCCTTTACCTCATTTCCTCCTTTCCTCCCTTCCCTTCACTTCCTCCGCCTCATCTCTTCCTTTCCTTTCCCCCTCTCTCCCTTTCCTCCTGCTCTTTTCTCTCCCTCTCCCTTTTCCTCACCTCTCTACCCTTCCTTCCCTTTTTCCCACCTACCCTTCCTCTTTCCTCCTCTCTTCACCTCTCTCTTCTCCTTCCTCTCTTCCTGTTTCGCTTTTCAAACTTCAGTAATCAAAAAAATAGAGAGAGAGAGAGAGAGAGAGAGAGAGAGAGAGAGAGAGAGAGAGAGAGAGAGTTCTGAAAAAAAAATAATCCAAACTCAAAAACCCATTCAGTACGATTATTTTTATATCAATTTTAGTTTCACCAGACGATTTTATTCAATTATCTTCATCAATTTAATTAATGAAGAAATTAATTAAAGCTATTCTTTCTCTTCTAATAAAAATAAAAATAATAAAAGTTAGCCAATAAATAAAATATATAAATAAATAAATAAATAAATGTAATTCGGTTGAAAGGGTGAAAAGCTGGAGGTCATAGGCAGAGGGAGAGGTAGGCTAAGGGAGACAGTTCCAGAGTTTACCTGCTTGATATATGACGGGGTAAGGGAATAGGGGGGAGAGAAGAGGAGGTTGAGAAGGAAGGGAAGGGAGAGAAGAGGAGGTTGAGAAGGAAGGGAAGGGGAGAGAAGAAAGGAGAAAAAAGGAAATGGTAGGAGGAGGAGGAGGAGGAGGAGGAGGAGGAGGAGGACAGGAGGGGGTACGGGAGATGGAAAGCATGAAATGAGGGGAATAAGGTAGAAGGGGAGGGGAGAGGATGAGGATGGAGGGAAGGGGTGGGGAATGAGAAAGGAGGGGAGGGAAGAGGGAGAAAAGGGGAGGAGAGGGAGACGGAGGGAAGGGGAGGGGAGAAGAGGGAAGGGGAGGGGTGGACGGGGGATGGCAGGGGAGGTGAGGGGAGGGGAGGGGGGAGGAGTCAGCCAATCACAGCCTCTCCTCTGTTTCATCCCTGTTTACACTGAACGTTTCACCGAACAGGGGAGGGGGAGGGGGAGGGGGAGGGGAAAAGTAAGGAGGAGGGAGGGGGAGGAAGAGGGGAAAGGTGGGGAGGGGGTAGGGGAGATGGGGAAGGGGGAGATGGGGACGAAGGGTGTTGCAGAGGGAGGGGAGAGATGGGGGAGGGGAAGGAAGGGTAAGGGGAGGTGAAGGCAGGGTAAGGGGAGGGGAAGGAAGGGTAAGGGGAGGGGAAGGAAGGGTAAGGGGAGGGGAGGGAAAGGAGGACAGAAGAGCGGAAAGGACGATGGGAGGGGGGAGTGAGAGGGGAGGAGGAGGAGGGAGGGGAAGAGAGGGAGAGGGAGAACAAGAGGGAAAAGTGGGGGGGTAGGAAACAGGAGACAGCAGAAAGGAGCACAAGGAAAGTAAACAGCACACCTATTCACACCTGACTCTTAATTACAGGAAAGGTAAGATCTAAGGTAATTACTCAATCGGTCAACGACAAGGATAGGACGCAGGAAAGCCCCCCCCCCATCCACCATCACATCAACCCTCTGTATTCTATTCCAGACGATTTTATGCATCTGGGAGTGAGCACCTACCCAAAAATAACTCGCTAAGGAAGAGGTGTTAGGGAGCATCCTTAAGTGACAGGAGTAAGGGTCTAAGAGTGTTAATTAAAGTCTATATCAACCACCCCCCGATCCAAAATTTTTCCCCTGAAGCCCCAAAAAAAAATCGTCTGAAGGTACCAAAAATAAACCAAAAAAATAAATAAATAATATATATAAAAAATGAAAAATGAAAAAGTTGACTCTATTGAAAGGCGTAATACTCTTAGTGGGATTATTTATTCATTTGTTTTCTTGGCTTAATTATTTTGTTTTCACCCCTATTGTGTGTGTGTGTGTGTGTGTGTGTGTGTGTGTGTGTGTGTGTGTGTGTCCCTCCCTCCCTTACCCTCCTTCCTCCACTCACTTTCCTTCACCTACCTCTTTCCCTCCCTCCCTCCCTCCCTCCCAACATTATCTCTTGCTTGTACCTTCTTCCTTCTCTTTCTCCTCCTCTGTACCTTCCCTCCCTCCCCCCTTCCCTCCCTCCCGTCATTACCTCTCTCTCTCTTACCTCCTTTCCTCCTCTCATTTCTAAATTACCTTCATTCTTACCTCCCTCCCTCCCTCCCTCCCTTCTACTCCTCAGCACAATCTCCCTCCCTTCCCTCCCTTCCCTCCCTCCTCCCCTTCTATTCCTTCTCAACACAATCTGCCTCCCCCTCCCTCCCTCCCCTCCCTTGCCAACTAATCTCAGCTCCCTCCCCTCCCTCTCCTTTTCCCCTCCCCCTTTCCTCCCCTCCCCTCCCCCTCCCCCAGACAGTTACACGCGAGGGTAAACAAATCCCAGCTGATGCCTGAAGGGGAGGGAGGGAGGGAGGGAGGGAGGGGAGGGAGAGAAAGTAGGTAGGTAGGGAGGGAGGGAGGAAGGGACAGGATGGAAGAGAGGGTGTCAGGGAGGGAGAATAGGGAGCTGACAGGGAGAAAGAAGAAAGGAGTGGGATGGAAGGGAGGGAAGGAGGGAGGGAGGAAGAGGGAGAGCAGACAAGGAGGGAGGGGAAGGAAAGGAGGAGAGGAGGGACAGTAGGAAAGCAGGGAGGAGTGGGAGGGAGCGAAGGAGAAAAGGTAGGTAGGAAGAAGGATGGAGGGAGAGTGAAAAGGGAAAGGGAGATTAGGTAGGGAGGGAGGGAGAGAAAATAAGTAGGGAGGGAGGAGGGGGGAGGGAAAGTAGGCATCCTCCTGTTCTCCCTGTCTCTCTCTCTCTCTCTCTCTCTCTCTCTCTTTAACATTTAAGTATAATGGAAGAAATTAGCCCATCCCGACAACCATTTTCTTTATCGGTGTTGAAACAGGGGGGGGCACTAAAGTAAATGTGTGTGTGTGTGTGTGTGTGTGTGTGTGTGTGTGTTCAACTTGAGATTACATAAACGTACATACATGAGCACATTCTACTTCCTCACCTTTCTTTGCTTCCTTCTTCCCTCCTCCTCCTCCCCTCCTTCCACCACCACTCTCCTTCCCATCCCTCTTCCTTCACTCCTTCCTTCCCTCCCTCCTTCCTTTCTTCCCTCACCATTATCCCTCCCTCCCTCATGCCCTCTTCTTCCTTCATCGTTCTCCTTCCCTCCCTCCTTCCCTCCACCACACACTCCTCCTCTCACCTTTCACCTTTCAATACACTCAATTAATACACCTATACACGCTATAATTATAATGATATACACTACACACCAACACTGAAAATATATACGTAGGGTAACAGCCATATAATTATAATGGGGTAATAATAATAATAATAATAATAATAATAATAATAATAATAATAATAATAATAATAATAATACGGTAATAACAAAAGTAGTATTAGTAGTAGTAACAAAAACAACTATAATTGTAATAATGATAATAACAGTAGTAGTGGTAGTAGTAGTAGAAACAAAAACAACATTAATAATATCAACAATAGTAGTAGCAATAGTAGTAGTAGTAATAGCAGTAGTAGTAGTAATAGCAGTAGTAGTAGTAGTAGTAGTAGTAGTAGAACAAAAACACTCTAGTACTCACAATGTTCTCATGTCGCTCGTCTCATGCACCCCCCCGCCCCCTCCAGGACTCTTGGTGCCCCCCGCCCCCCCTCCCCCGCCCCCCACGCTGCTGTTGGGAGGGGGGACCGACGTGGGGGGCGGCATCCCCTCTTTGGCATGGGCGGGAGTAGAGGGCGGGGGTTGTGGGGGTTGGTGTGGGGGGTTGGGCGGGGCAGGCTGGACCGTGGGTACAGGTGGCGGCCGAGGTACCTGGACCGATATGTGGGCGGTGGGCGGGTCCTGGAGGGGTAGGTGCAGCTGTGGGTGTGGGTGTGGGTGTGGGTGTGGGTGGGGGTGGGGGTCCTGGAGCGCCAAGTGGGTGGTGGGGGCGGCGAAGGAGGCGATGGGGGCAGCGAGTGGGGGGAAGAGGGAGGTGATGATTTGGGGATGAGGCTCCCCCACCGTACACGCCGTCATCATGTGTGGGTGTGGGTGTGGGTGTGGGTGTGGGTGTGGGTGTGGGCGTGGACCCGGGCTCACGGCCACCAGGAGCTGCTGTCCACGCTGGGGGGGGAGGCGGGGGGAGGACGTTGTGACGGCACTGTGGGAGAGGGCGGGAGAGTGTTGGTGCGGTGTGGGCGCGGCCAGGCGTGGGCGTGGGTGGGGGGAGGCTTTGATGATGTGGGCGTACGGGAGCGTCGGGCGTGGGTGGCTGGACGCCTTAATTATGATGTGGGCGGGGGAGTTTGTGCGTTGTGCGGGCGTGGTGGAGGTTGGGCGTACTTGGGAGACCTTAATGTGGGCGTAGACAAGGGGGGTTCTGCTTTGTGTGGGCGTGGTGAGGGCTGGAAGTACGTGGGAGGCTTTAAAGTGGGCGTAGATGGGTGGACGTGTGCTTTGTGTGGGCGTGGTGTGGGTGGGAAGGCCTAAAATCGTGGGCGTTGAGAAGTGGGTGAAGTGGAAGATCAGGCTGTGGGCGTGGGATTTTGGGCGTATTGTGGGCGTCGGATGGGCGGGCTTCAGATTGTGCGCGGGGGAGGGGGAATGGCGGAGGTTGGGCTGAGTCGGTTGAGAGTCGTGGTTAAGGATCGTTGCTTTATCCCTCCTTTATCTAATTTGCATCACTTTACTCCCCTTTACCTCACTTTATTAGCAAGATCTTTGTTATTTCCTTCTCCTTTATTTATCTCACTTTACTTTGAAGATCGTGGGCATATCCTTCCTTTATTCAATTTACTTCAAGACTTCCCACTTCACTTTTCACTTTTCTTCACTTATCCTTTATTCACCTTTATTTTTGCCTTGAGTCACTTTTCCACCCACTTATTTTTGATTCTCAGCCTGATTATTTTCCTTATTAATTTTGGTACACAATTCCACACTGATTTATCCCACCTTTTTAATTTTTCTTCCTTCTCTCTTGACTCTTATTTCACCTCCTCTTCACTCAGGTCACTTCAAGCACTTCTATATTTTGCTATACACAAGGGAACAATAGGCACACGCCACTTCTATGTACATATAAAAAGTAATAACTAGCACCAATGAAGCACACTTATAAAATTCACTTAAAACGAGGTACGAGAATCATTGGAAGTGAATAAATACTTGGAATCACTTTATCTTACACGTTGTTATGATCACCTTGGCGTCTGATTCTTTTTAATTTCTGTTTTCTCAGTTTAATAACAGTTTGGATTTGTTGATTTCTATATTGATCTCTATGCTTCTAAAATTTATAAATACTTTTGCAAACTTCAACGATTTATAAGCTTAGTTGTTCTCATCACAGCCTTGCAGATAACAATGATTTTGCCTGAAGTCTTTTGTCACTTCAAAAAATCACACTTAAATCACAACAAAAGCACAACTTATATCCCGTGTGTAAAAGACTACGTTTAACAGTTTTTTTTTCTTCTTAGTTGGTCGGTCACACTCTCGTAAATTGCTAAAATAAATGACCAAGGCAATTAGGAAAGGTAAATCACTTTCTCACAGTTTTTCACTTGGGTTGCCGCTTGCTCACCTCGCAGATTAATCACACTTTCTAATTTGCACGCACGTAGGTGGCACACTCACAAAGTTACCTTTTTCTCACATATATATTCACAAAGTAACTCTATTTGCACGCATATAGGACGCACCCTGTCAAAGTAACTCTATTTGCACGCATATAGGACGCACTCTTTCAAAGTAACTCTATTTGCATGTACAGTATATAGGACGCACGCACTCGTAAAATAACGTTGTACAAGACGCACTTTCGTACTCCACGTAATTTGCAGAACAGAAGGAGCAACTTACTCTCTCACGAACCACTTAGAGTTACAGACTTATTTATTGCTTTTTAAATTACCGTAACCTGGATGGACTTTAAGCATCACTGTCTGGCTAGATTAGAGTTATCAACCACTACTCTTCCTTATCTTCTAAAATATCACTAAAAATCTTATCAGTTATTCCTTAGTTTTTACTTTTTCAATATAAATAATCAGTTATTATACAAATCCCGTGGGTTGATTGATTGTTTGGTGGATGGTGGTAGTTGTGGTGGAGGAGAAGCTGTTGTGGTAGTGGTTGTGGTGGCGACTGTGGTGGAGATGCCCGAGGGAAACTAGTAGTTGTAGAAGTAAGTGCTAGAGGAAACAAGTGTGGTAGTTGAGTTAGTTATACTAGTAGCGATTATAGCTTGAGAATTGTTGTAGTAGACGCAGAAGGTGATGGTAGTTAGGTGCTAGTTTGATACAAGATGCAATTGTAGCTAGGGCTGGTTACTGAAGATACTAGTGATGCTGTTCGTAGGGATTGTAGTGGCGATGCTGGTAACTGTAGCGAGATGCCGGTAGTGGGAGTTTAAGATACTGGGATTCACTGTAACTAGGTGCTCGTAGTTGGGGTTGTAGATACTAGGGGTGACTGCAGCTAAAGTAGTAGGGGTTGTAGATACTGAAGGCTATTGTAGCTAGGTGTTGGTAGTAGGAATTGGAGAGACGGGGAGTGGTTGAAGCCAGGGAATGTAGTTGTAGAAGACAGTGGAATGCGCGGGATGCCTGGGGTGGATGTAGGTGGCTGGCTGTGGTGGTTGTGAGGGTTGAAGGGAGATCACAGATGTTGCTACCAGCCGATCTGCGCAGAAGAAAGAAAGAAAAAAAGTTAGTTTATTTTACCACTTGAAACAAAAATATCCTCTTTTCTTACACACTACACATATTCCTAAAAAATAAATGAAAAAAAAAAAATGTTCCGCAGAAGACAAAACAAAGATTAACTAGACATTTTTTAACATTAATTTATCATTGTCTTACATGATACATCCCCTCCCCCCAAAAAAAAAAAAATCCAATAGCAAAAAATAATGGAAGGCGATTTTTTTACGTGCAACACACCCATAAAAAATAGTCGCTCCAGAGAACAAGGATCGTGAAAAAGATGAAAATAAAAACAGGAAAAAAATACATGGAGATAAATAAAGATTAAAAAAAAAGATAAAAAAAAGACCAATATATTAAGCTTCACCCTTTCACTACGATGACGTCTGTTTAATATTCTTGTTACATTTATTTATCGGTCAAGAATCTCCTCTCTCTTTTTTTTTTTATCCTTCCTCTCTTTTCTCTCTCTCTCTCTCTCTCTCTCTCTCTCTCTCTCTCTCTCTCTCTCTCTCTCTCTCTCTCTCCATTCTCAACATATCATCAACTTCTTTCAAAACTTATCAAGCAGATTTCGCGGTGGCCTGAACTTCATTATTTCTTATATATTTTCTCATTTATTTTCGTTCACTTGTCAGGCTCTTCCAAAATGCATCGCCACTTTTCTTTCTGACACGGCTCTTTATGAATTTTGAAGATAGTGAAGGTAGCACGCATAAAGAAATATATATAAACAATCACCGGTATTTACACACACATGTACACGTAGATATATGCACACTATACAGATACATGCATACATACACTGATAGAGGCAAGAAAATACATACATACATACCCGGTGCATACATACATACATATATATACATGCATACATACACTTACACTGATAGACAAAAAACATACATACATACATCTATAAATACACTTAAACTGAAGAAACATACACACATATATACATACACACGTAAATACATACCATATATACAATACACATATATGCACACACATACATATATAGTCCATGTTAAGGTATATGAAAAATTTAATATAACAGATACGAATAAATAGAGAGACAGGTTAATTGACACGAAGGTGAACAGGTTGGCAGAGATAGATAGATAGGTAGACTGGTGGAAAGACGGACAGACAGACAGATAAATAGACAGATAGGTAAATACAGAGAGAGAGAGAGAGAGAGAGAGAGAGTAGAAACCGTGCGAACGACTTTGAAAAGAGAGCGAGCGAAAAACTTAGCGCATGAATCTTAACTTCTGGGAGAGACACAGAGAAGACTACGAGCATTGTCCGTCTCCGCATTATTTTTCGTTCCTTTTTCAATATTTCAAGCGCATCTTAACGTGAACCCAGTGGACTGCGGGATGAGGGTGTCGTACTCCTGGATGTGTAGTTCTGTAGGGTGGGGAAGCGTACTAACACCTCTTCCTTAGCGATTTATTTTGGTGCCACCACGTGAAGCGTACGTAACTGTGTATGTATTGGAGGGATGGGGAGAGGATGGAAGGGAAAAGAGGAAGGGAAAGGGAAGGGAGCAAAGGGAGGGAGGAAGGGAACGGGAAGGGGAAAAAGAGAGGGAGGAAGGGAAAGGGGAGGGAGGAAGGGAAAGGGAAGGGAGGAAGGGAAAGGGAAGGGGAAAAAGGGAGGGAGGAAGGGAAAAATGGAAGGGAAAGGGAAGGGAGCAAAGAGAGGGAGGAAGGGAAAGGGAAGGGGAGTCAAGTAAGGGTGAGAAGTTAGGCAATTATGGAGGGAGGGAGAATGGGGAGACAAGGAGAGATGGATAGATAGATGGATAGACAGACAGACAGATAGAGAAAGAAGGGAGGAGAGGAGGAAAGGATGGAATGATGGATGAGGGAGGGGAGAGAGAAGTTAAGTAAAGTTATAATGGAGAAACAGAATGATTGAAGGGAGGGAAAGGTGAGGAGAGCAGAGAAGGAGAGGGGAGGAAGAGGGGAGAGGAGGAAGGGAGGGTTGGAGGGAAAAAGGGAAGAGGGAGGGTTGAAAAGGAAGGAGAGATGGAAGGAAGGATGATATGGAAAGAGGAGAGGAGAGAAGGAGGGCAAAGAGGGAAAGAGGGAAGGATGGAGGAAGGG
>NC_137038.1:1542500-1550000 GCF_032717465.1 Coenobita brevimanus
TATAGCTAGATAGACAGAAGGGAAACAACAGACAAGGCATACAGAAATACAGACAGATAGATAGGTAGATAGATAAACAGACAGACAGATAGATAGAACGATAGATAGACAAGGCAGAGAGAAAAAAGTTAGACAGGTGGATAGACAGATTGATAAATAGAGAGATAGATAGGGATGGATGGATGGAGATAGCTATAGATCCACAGACATAGAAACACAATGAATAACCACGCCGACAGAGAAACAGCCACATAGATAGATAGACAGATAGACAAATACCCAGCCTGATAGATGCACCGATAGATAACCAGATGCATAAACACACAACTTGTCTCAGTCCAACTTTTACAATACCCTAAAGAGTATTTTCTGTCGACCCAAACTTTATTTTTTTATATATTAAACTTTGATGTGTATTTATTTCCCAAACGCATTTCGACGGATCGCAAAATTTCTCGGCATTAAACTTTTTGGGGTGATATTCCTGCGTTGGAATAATGGAGTCTCGACCTTATGCACCTTACTGCTTATTATGATGATGGTGATGATGATGGTGATGATGATGATGATGATGATGATGATGTACAACAATTCTGTCACAACCACACACACACACATATCTTAAACGTGTGAATAACAGGGTAAACTTGGTGCACATAACTTCCCCTCTGGCCACGACGTGTGTAAATAACGCCACAACAGCTGCTGAGAACGGGTACACACACACAGACACAGACACACACACACACACACACACACACACACACACACTAGCCCCCACACACACACACTAGCCCCCCCCACACACACACACTAGCCCCCCCCCCACACACACACTAGCCTCCCCCCCCCATACACACATCCCAAAATCTGGAATAAAAATCTATGGTCCCCACCCGCCCTGTTTCACTTACACCCCCAACAACAACAACAACAACAACAACAACAACGACAACAACAACGACAACAACAACAACGACAACAACAACGACAACAACAACAACGACAACAACAACGACAACAACAACAACCTCGATATATCCAGCGTGGGGTATATCAAATTTCCAGCATATTTCCACTTTACCGCGATGGGGGCACAGAATTTCGTATATTGTTGTTGTTTTTGTTGTCTGTTTTGTTGTTATGGCTCCGGGCTCCTCTGAAACGTGAACCCAGTGTACTACAGGCTTAAATTTCCCTTCCATAGTCCACCATCTTGCTTTCGGTGGCTTGGGAGGTAGGCTGAGGGACGTCTATCTAACCAGGCAGTGGAGCCGCCTGGTTATATCAGTGCCACCACGCGAAGGCGCCCCTCTCAAGCAGCAAGCCACGCGGACACACACACACACACACACACACACACACACACACACACACACACACAAATTTATACAAAAGCGTGCTCGCAAATTAAAGCACACAAATTCTAACATGCATATTCATACGTACACACTGATGAAATTGCGCACACACACACACACACACACACACACACACACACACACACACACACACACACACACACAAATCTTAATCACGCTAAAAAAAAACGTTTCTCAAGCATTCCCTGAAAAACCAACGTTCCTCGAAACTTGCCCAGTTAAAGACAGAATTAAACTTTCCCAATTAAGGTCAACCACAAACGTTTCTTTCAGGGGTTTCTCCTACATAAACGTTCTCTATGGGTCTCCAGAAGAAACGTTTATCTACTACCTTCTCACATAAACGTTCTCTTAACCTTCCACACATAAACGTTCTTTTAAACTCCCAGATAAACGTTCTGTTAACCTCCCACACATAAACGTTCTTTTAAACTCCCAGATAAACGTTCTCTGTTACCCTCCCACATAAACGTTCTTTTAAACTCCCAGATAAACGTTCTCTGTTACCCTCCCCCACATAAACGTTCTCTCTTAAACTCCCACATAACATAAACGTTTTCTTAACCTCCCACATATATGTTCTCTTAACCTCCCACACAAACGTTCTTTACCAGCCTCCCACATAAACGTTTTCTACCAGCCTCCCACACTAAAACGTTCTCTATTTACCTCCCACACAGAAACGTTCCAAATTAACTCCTACCACACAAACGTTCCACCTCTAAGTACTCCACAAACGTTCTCTACCAATTACCACACAAAAACGTTCATTACCAACTTCAAGATTAAAGCTTTCTCTACAGCCTGCAAAAAATTCTCTCTCTCAATTTCATCCACACAAACGTTGTCTATAAGCAACCCCACATAAACGTTTCCCATCCATCTCTCCCTCACACACTTGCCCTATCACTCTACCTGGCATAAACGTTCCATATCCACCTCCATTAAACAAACGTTCCCAATCCAGGTCAATAATAAACTCTCAGTATATAAACGTTCCCTGTTCCCCTACATAAACGTTCCCTATTCTCCATAAACGTTCCCTATTGCACTACATAAACGTTCCCTTTTCCTACATAAACGATCCCTATTCCCCTACATAAACGTTCCCTATTCCCCTACATAAACGTTTCATACTCCACTACATAAATGTTCCCTATTCCCCTACAAAAACGTTCCCTATTCCCCTACAAAAACGTTCCCTATTCCCCTACAAAAACGTTCCCTATTCCCCTACATAAACGTTCCTTATTCCCGTACATAAACGTTCTCTGTTTTCTACATAAAAGTTCTTTATTCCCCTACATAAACGTTTCCTATTTCCCTACATAAACGTTCCCTATTCCCCTACATAAACGTTCCCTATTCCCCTATATAAACGTTCTCCATCACCCTGACTCCATATTCCCACTACCCGCACCGCATCAACCTTCTCCAAATACAGAGAATCTCCATTACACAAACGTTCTTTCCTCCCCACATAAACGTTCTCGCTCCAAATACACCGCAAACGTTCTCAATTAACCTCCGCCTTTATAAACGTTCTCTATTTCCTCCACACAGGATATAAACGTTCTCTATAAATTTCCTCACACAAACGTTCCCGAAGTTAGTTACAAACGTTCCATATTAACCATCCCATATAAACTCTCTCTCTCTCTCTCTCTCTCTCTCTCTCTCTCTCTCTCTCTCTCTCTCTCTCTCTCTAACTTCTGTAATAAGAGAACAAATATTTCTCTTGAGATTAGGAACAAAGCACTCAGAGAGAAGGTCTGTGTAACAATCTCTCTCTCTCTCTCTCTCTCACACACACACACACACACACACACACACACACACAAACGTTTTCTATTTCCCAATCAATCTCCTCCATAAAAAAAAAAAATCCAGATCAACCTCAACAATACAAACGTTCTTCCCTTCATAAACGTTCTCAATCAACTCTCGCTACAAAAAGGTTCCCCATTAACTTCCACCATAAAAACGTTCCCCTGTCAGCCTCCGCCTCACAAAACGTTCCGGTCGGCGGCAAACGTGTCCCATAAGCCTCCACCACGAGCATCGCCGTAAACGTTTCTTTGTTTACATTTTCCTCGACGTCGTAACACACCACGTGGTCAATCAGCTGTTTTTTGTTTACCTTTTATCACTCCTTTGTTTTCTACTCATTAATTACCTCCATTCACTTTTTTTAATCCATTTATTATATTTTTTTCATTTCTCTTCACTTGTACTTAAATTATATCTAACATTTCCGGCTTTTTTTTCTATATATTTTTTTTCTTCACAGACCATTAACAGTTTTTTATATTCATTTTCTTTATTCCATGATATTTTTTCACATTAATTCATCAGCTATTCATTCAGCTCTTTCCTTCATTCATCGATATGTTTTTTCACTTCCTTTCACCCATCTTTTCAATATTTCATTCCCGATCATTTTCAAAACGCTTTTTTTTTTGGGGGGGGGGTCAAAATTTCACTTCATATTTCCATTTCCTTGTCACTTCTCCGTTGATTGCGATATACTGAGAGAGAGAGAGAGAGGGAGAGAGAGTATGAATTGCTAAGACAGGCATGAAGAAAGGGGATATGAAATCATGACGTGAGAGAGAGAGAGAGAGAGAGAGAGGGGGGGGGAGGTGACGTGTGAGTGAAAGGAAATTAAAGCGAGGTGAATTATGACAACAGAGAGATTTGAGAAGAAAGAGAGGAATGAGAGAGAGGGATGTGAGAGAGAGAGAGGGGGGGACAAAGAGATGAAGGATGGAAAAGAGGAGAGAGGAAGAGAGGGGAAAAGAGCATTAGAGAGAAGAGAATGACTGCAGAGAGAGAGAGAGAGAGAGATGGACTGAGAGGAGGGGAGAGACAGAAAGAGAAAAAGAAAAGAGAAGAGAAAGGAAAGAGAGAAAGTAAACGTTGTGAGAAAGCAGGATGAGAAAGGAGAGAGAGAGAGAAGAGAAATAGGAGTGGAAAAAGGTGTGTGTGTGTGTGAGAGAGAGAGAGAGAAAGAGAGAGAGAGAGAGAGAGAGAGAGAGAGAGGTACTGGGTGAGCTAGAGAGGTACCGAGTGTGAGAGTGAGAGAGATACCGGCTATGTGAGAGAGGAGGAGGAGAGGAAAAAGAGAAAAAGAGAGAGAGAGAGAGAGGAGACAGAGAAAGAGAGACACCGACTGAGAGAGAGAGAGACAGGTAGGGTCAGTGATAGAGAGGCACCTGGAGTGTGAGAGAGAGAAAGAGAGAGAGGTACCGGCTGTGTGTGAGAGAAAATGAGAGAGTGAGAGAGTGAGAGAGAGCGAGGGGGAGTAGCAACATACCATACCTGGGTCGCGGCTGATACTGCAGGATTCTCTCTCTCTCACTCTTAGTCTCCCTCCCTCCCTCCTCTCTCTCTCTCCCTCCCTCTCCCTCTCTCCCTCCCTCCTGCCTCACCGCGCGCTACCGTACCTACCTACCTCCTCTCTCTCTCTCTCTCTCTCTCTCACTTTAGTCTGCCTGCATGCCTGCCTCCCTATCTCCCTCCCTCCTTTCCTCTTCCCCACCTCCACTCTCTCTCACTCTAGTCTCCCTCCCTCCCTCTCTCCTCCCTTCTTCTCTCCCTGTCCCTCCCAGCTCCCTCTCCTGCCTCACCGGGCGCTACCTACCTGCCCCCCCCTTCCCTCTCTGTATCATGTATCTACCTGTCTACCTACTTACCTAACTACCTACCTATCTACCTATCTATCTATCTACCTATCTACCTACGTACCTGCCTACCTATCTATCTATCTATCTGCCTACCAATCCGTCTAGCTCTCCAAGTCAACCCCACTCCCCATTCCACTACAAACTACAATACTAAAACAATCACACAAACACAAAACATAAACGCAGGCAGCTAGGGATGGATGGATGGATGGATGGATGGATGGACGTCAATGGTGTGGTGTGGGATGGTTGAAGGGAACACTGAAGGACCTCTGGATGGGGGGATGAAGGGGAAACTACTGAAGGAGTCGCTGAAGATGATGCTAAGAGATGGTGAAGATGCTGAAGAATACGAAGGTGATGAGGAAGACAATGAATATACGACTGAACTGTACTGATAATGGTCCTGCCCTGCCGTGCCCTGCCCTGCCCTCCCTTGCCCTTTCCTGCCCTGCCCTGCCCTGCCCCGCCTTTCCCTTTCCTGCCCTTCCCTGCCTCTCCACACTTCCCCTGCCTGCCCTCCCCTGCTTTGTGTGGTCCTACTCGAGATACATCCTTTGTGGTGGTGCTACTGAAGGAGTAACTCAAGATGCGCTCCTTGACTGGGAAGATGCCTAGTGTGATTCCTTGAAGGCTTTACGCTCCTTCCTTGCCCTGCCTTACTATGCCCTACCCTTGCCCTTCCCTTCCCCACTTGCCCTTCCCTTGTCCTTCCCTTCCCCACTTGCCCTATTCAATCCTCTCCCCACCCTTCACTACTATCCCTGCCTTTCCTCAGTTTTCCTATTCAGTCCTTTCCCCATCCTTCTTCACTTCCCCTACCCATCCCCATTTGTTCTATTCATTCCTCTCCTCCCTATCCTTCCCCTACACCGCTTTCCCCATACCCTTCCTCACCTGCCCTGCTCACTCCTATCCTGCCCTACCTACCCAACCCTTCCTCTACCATTCCTCATTTCCCCTACCTAGTCCTCTCCTGCCCCTCCTCTGCCCAGCCCTGTCCTTCTCTGCCCTACCTTGCCCTGCACATTCCTACCTTCTCTTGCCCTCCAGAGTTCCACAATCAGGGCACCATGACTGAGAGTGAGTTGAGGAGTGTAGTTCCCACAGCGACACTTCCCAAGGACTGGAGGACAAAGCAGTGTAATGAGCCTGTGAAGGTGAGCAGTGAGAGGTGTGATGATAGTATAATAAGATAGCAGTGAGTCTAGAGAAACTGTGGAGTGAGAGGTGGGAAGACAGCAAGTAAAAAGATAGCAATAGGTCTAAAGAAACTGTGGAGTGAGAGGTGGGAAGACAGCAAGTAAGAAGATAGCAATAGGTCTAAGATAAAATAGGGAGTAAGGGTGAAGGAAACAAGCAAGTAATGAGTGAATAATAAGGTTAGAGAAACAGTAAGATCGGGGAGATAGTTAAAAAAATAAGATAGACAGAAGAGTGTAAGTAGAAAGATAGTCACAATCCTCAGGTAAATGACAGTGAGCATAGGGAAGATAGTAAGAAATAAGACACTGTAGTAATTAGCTTTTAGAAATTACTAGTGAGGGTTAAGGATATTGTCAGTCTTAGGAAACAGAACGTGGTGATTAAGGAGACAAATATTAAATCTAGAGGGAGGGGAAGGATATGATTTTTTATTTTAACATCTAGTAATTTTATAAGGGTTAGAGAGAGAGAGAGAGAGAGAGAGAGAGAGAGAGAGAGAGAGAGACTAAACTGTGGAGAATCCTGAATGTAACTAAACAAACTTCCACCTTTCTCTCTTCTCTCCTCCTCCTCTTCCTCTTCCTCTTTGCCTTCTTGGACTTTCTCTCCTACCTCCTTCCTCTCTTTTTCCTTTTCCTTTTTATAATCCTCTTCTCCTGCTTCTTCCACAATTCCTTTCTATTTCCTTCCTGTCTTTTATCTCTCCTCCCCCTCCTTCCTTCCTTCCATCCTTTCTTCCTTCATTTCTTCCTCCTTCCCTCTTTCCTTTCTCTTCCACCTTCCTTCTTTTCCTCATTTCCTCCCTCCTTCCTTCCTTCCTACCTCCTCACGTCCCTCCTCCTCCTCCTCCTCCTCCTCTTCTTCCTCCTCCTCCTCCTCCTCCTCTCTATCTCTCTCGTTACTCACCGATACCTCCTTTCATGTCACTGCTTGCATTGGTTGCTCTCTCTCTCTCTCTCTCTCTCTCTCTCTCTCTCTCTCTCTCCGCCCGTCTATCAATCTCTGTCTGTCCCTTTCTGTCTATCTGTCGATCGGCACTTACCTCGTCTTCCATCTCTCTCTCTCTCTCTCTCTCTCTCTCTCTCTCTCTCTCTCTCTCTCTCTCCTTTCTTCCATTTCCTTGTCTCCTCTTCCCATCCTTCCTCCACTACCTTTTTTACCCCTTCCCCCTCTTTTCCCTTCCCCACCTCCTCCCCCTCCTCCTTCTCCTCCTCCTCCTCCTCCTC
>NC_137038.1:1552500-1585000 GCF_032717465.1 Coenobita brevimanus
CATTTTCTATTTTATTCACTTATTTTATCATTTTCCTTACCATCCCTTTTTATTTCTAATTTTCCTTGCTTCGTTTTCTCTTTAATGTTTCTCTCTTAACCCCTTTCAATAACCTACTTTTTTTTTTTTTTGTTATTTTTCATATTTTTCAAGTTCTGTATTATTTTTTTTAGTTTTATTTTAGTTTTTCATCTCCATTTTCATGTCCCCCGGTCCCTCAATCGTTCAAAATATTTCGAGTCGAGTAGTAGATGTCTCGTTGTGTGTTTTGTGATATTTCAGTGGGTGTGTCTGTGGGGGGGGGAATCGGTAAGGTAGACAATCTTTTTATTAAAGTCTAAATCGTCCCCTAGAACAGAACAGGAGGGAAACACACCGAATCTACTGGTCTGACCGGCACGAAAATCGAACTTGGTTGATAAGCATGTGGCGTACTGTACCTTTGTGTCTGTCACTCCGTCAGAAGTTTGCCTACCTGGTTATTCTCTCTCTCTCTCTCTCTCTCTCTCTCACACACACACACACACACACACACACACACACACACACACACACACACACCATTCATTACCTCGCCACACCTTCATTGCACTGCCTCCCATTATCCTAAGCCAGGCAGATTCACCCATTTACATATAACTCTCTTAAACCAGCATCACACAAGCCTCCCTAAGTCGGCTTACTTTCACCCGACGGAACTGGGTCACTCCTCGAATACTAGCTCCTGTTCTCATCTGGTAAGCCCCCTAACACCTTTTCCCAAGTGATTTATTTTGCTAATTACACCTCACTTCTTCTATGTTACATAAATCTCTCTACCCAGACCATACTCTGCATAACTAACGTACAAAGAGGATAATGAACTGTCAAATTCAAAAATAAATCGCTAAGGAGGAGGTGTTAGGGAGCCTCCATAACCGACGAGAATAAAGGCAAAAATAACGAGAAAAACAAAAGCAACAGTAACAACAACAACAACAACAACAACACCTAAATTTCACCCATTCAGCACGATGACGCTATTTCCGTTTCTCTCTTCCTGCCACCATACGCGTTTTCCCAGCTTAGGAGAGAGAGAGAGAAAAAAAAAAGCTCACTGACTATCGATTGAAGCTCTAAATCAACCCCTTCAATGCGAGGCCCTTTTTTTTACCTGTATTTTATTTTTGCAAACACCAGATGGCCAAAAAAAAAAAAAAAAAAAAAGTTATATAACCAAGAAATACGAACTTCAAAATAAACATCCTTTTTTTTTTCTAATATCCTTGTCTCTCTCCTGGTCATTTTGTATCCAATATGGCAGCCCTTTCCCGCCATTTTGGATCCAATATGGCTACCCCCTCCTACCATATGGTGTCGTGGTTGGCCTGACATTTGCACCGATGGACAAGTTTGCTCCAGTGTGGCCAAGTTGTGGTGTGGTGTGGTGGTGGGGTGGGATGGTGTTGTGGTGTGGTAGTGGGATGTGGTGGTGTGATGTGGTTTGATGTGGTTTGGTGTCATGTAGTGGTGTGGTGTAGTGTGGTAGTAGCTGAGATGGTAGCAACATTGGTGGGCCTAGCAGCAGCAATAGTTATGGTGGTTATTATTTTTAGCTGATGACTGTGGTAGTAATAGTAGTGCAAGCAGAAAAAGTAGTAAAAGTAGTAATATCAGTAATAGTAGTAGTAGTAGTAGTAGTAGTACCGGTAGTAGTAGTAGTGGTAGTAATGGTAGTAATGAGTGGTAGTGGTAATACTGGTAATGGAGGTAGCAGTACTTGTGGAAACCAACAGTAGTGCATGCGCCAAAGTTTGAATGGTGTTTCAATCGATTACTCTCTCTCTCTCTCTCTCTCTCTCCCTCCAGTTTTTCTTTTCCTTCCTCTTTATAATTTTTTCTTCCGTTTTTCTTTTCTTTCATCTTTCTTGCGTTCCTTCTCCTCTCTCTTCCTTCTTCATTCCCTTCCCTTCTTCCACTTCCTCTCCTTTCGTCAAAACTTCTTACTTCTCTCTTCCATTTCTTCCTATTTTTATCTCCGCCGCACTCCCATCCTTTTGACTATTCCTCTTGCTTCCTCTCCCTCTTCTTCCATCCTCTTAATTCCACTCAATCCTCCTCCTCCTCCTCCTCCTCTCATCTCTTTTTTTCCTTCACCCCTATTGTCACTTTAATTCCTCTCAGACTTTTTAATCCTCTCTCTCTCTCTCTCTCTCTCTCTGTATGTGTGTGTATGTATGTGTATATATATATATATATATATGTGTGTGTGTGTGTGTGTGTGTGTGTGTGCGTCTGTATGTGTATGTATCTGTATGTGTGTGTCTGTGTATCTGTATGTGTACCCGTATGTGTGTATCTGTATGTGTGTATCTGTGTGAGTGTGTATGTTCGTGTTTGTATCTGTATGAACGTCTGACTGTGTGTGTGTGTGTGTGTGTGTGTGTGTGTGTGTGTGTGTGTGTGTGTGTGTGTGTGTGTGTGTGTGTGTGTGAAGAAGGCTTGTATTCCTACCTGTCCACTTCAAATGGAGATAAGGACTCATCAAAATTATCTTCCATTTAGTGACCCCCATTCAGTCTGTACCAACGAGGGTAAAGTTGAAAACTGTCCTGAGATTCAATGATATAATGTTGTCTTAACGAAGGTGATCAATAAGAATCACTTATTTTTCACTCGTAAACAGCAAGGGAAAGAAATGGGTAGTGGGTATGAAGGGACAGGCATAAACATGGCAAACTTCAACTCCCTAGAAATGCATGTCCCCCCCCCCACAGGAAAAACAAAAAACAAAGCAACCCACACCCGTCCTAATCAATCCTACGCCGCGTTTTTGTCGTCCAGGCTGGCGGACTGGATTCGAGACCATCTTCAGTTGAAACCAAGCTCGCAGTTTTTGTATGCCAAAGTGATACGAAGCCGACCCAAGCATTTATCATCGAAACCAAGACCGTCATGCTATCTCACTCAAGCCAAGCGTGGTCGGACTCGGGAGCAGTCTTAATGCAGCTTGGGCAGAGTGAGAATGGTCAGCAAGGACACGTAAGGTATAAATATCATGAAATTAGCACGATATACATAAAATTAGGGTCCAGGTGGCTAATATTAACGACATACAGAGCCAGTTCAGCACAAATAGGGGTTACGTGTAAGTTGCATATTTGCCAGATGATTCTTCGGCGAACCACTCTGTTTACATTGCGATCGGCAAGTGTAATTTTTCGGTTCTACGTGGACTTTTTTTTGCGGACAGAAACCAAGCGCCCCAAGACGCGCTTCGAATCCCAAGCTCCAGCTTGGACGACAAAACTGCGACGTAACTAATCTAGATATAACCTAATTCACTGTAACTTATCCCAACAAATCTAACTTCACGTCTGTGTTATTATAAGCCCCAGCAAACTCTCTTAAGGAAGAGCACTCCAACGATCTGTCAAGGTACAGTAACGTAATATCTTAAAATACTACATGATGAACACCAAACGTTGCATTCCTCATTAGTGCTCTCCTGTACACCAAAACCACTAAAATTATATAATGAAACGAATGAATTTATAATTGCAATCTGGAAAATGGCCATCAACCTAACCTAACCAAGCGAGTGGAAACAGGCAGCACTGTATGAAGATAAAGCACGAATCAGGATATACTGTATAAAATAATTCGCAAAGGAATATAAGCTTCCTATACCAACGAAATAATTGCCGAACTTACCTTACCTTGCTGTTGGCGGGAGGGGGTGATGGAGGCGTCGCATCTCGCATCGGGATTGACATCAGTGTTTTTGTTTTTCTGTCACAATACCACGGTCCACATTTGTTCTTTGTATTGATAGTACACGATAAACTGTTCAGCACTAGCTTTTAGAGTACAAAATTACCGCAGATGATTCGTTTTTAGTATTATATAAGACTGTTCAGACGCACTGACGCGCAACCTCCTTCACGTGCACTTGCTAGCTGAAAAGTGGCGTTTGGCCTTTTTTTTTTTTCCTTGTGTACTCTATAGACTTCGAAACACTTATTTCTTAGCCGTTGATATTGCATAGTGCGCCTTAATACAATCAGGTATTGTATTTTCATGCTTATAATACTTTACGTCAGTGATAATGAGTAACACAGCACAACAAAATAATAATCACTGCTGGCTGCGTCTTGACCAATCAGTGTTGACGAAGCTGGTACCCTATGACGCCATCTTAGTACTGAATAAGACTTCGAAAAGCTTCCTCCGTAGAGATTCATTTTAAATGGATTCTGGAGTGAGATTTAACATTTGTATGAGTCATAACTGTATATGCAGGCTATGCAGGCAAATATATAACTGCCTCTGAGCATTAAGGAGATGGTAAATGATAAAATGAGGAACATTTTTTGTTTTTTTACCTACTGCTGTTAAACCTTTTTATCTGATGGTATCTCCGTTATCTCACGCTGGCCACCAGACGATTTTATTTAGCTTATGGAAGACTTACAATTGGAGGGGTTAAATACAGCCTTAATTAACCATCTCATAACCAAAACCTTTCCGAAACTGACCATCGGTTTGAGAGCCTAATTTCTTGTCAGTTCCCTAGCTACATGAACTTCATTTTCTTACATTTACCATACACTGTGTATTCACCTTCTTGACCTTCTATATCTCCCCCTACCTTCCAGCTCACACAGTATATACCCTTTTTACCACAGCCATATTCTTCATGTGACCATACTCTTAACCACAGTCCCTTCAACCCCAGTGTCAACAGACTTACTATACATCTTTCATCAATCACATTATCTCTCATCTTATTCACTCCACACACACACACACACCAATAATCCCATTTCTACTGCTTTTAATCTTGATTTTCATTTTCGTGCCACACCAGAATGTTGATAACAAAGAAATTAAAAGTACCTGTACATCATCAGATCCTAGGAGGTTATTGTGACTCCATGCCTGGAGAAAATGTGACTGCTGGCTGAATCTACCCTTCTGAAGTCCACCATCCTCCTTTCAGGGGACTGGGACGAGGGGAGTAGCATTTGCATAACCAGGCAGTGGACTCATATGGTTATATTTGTGCTGCTACATGAAGGCATCCCTCTTCAGCACCAATTCAGAGGTCAAATGAGCAAATGAGAATTGTTACACGGACATAGAGCGGACGGACATAAAGGGAAAAATAACTCTAGCCACAAGAAAACCATATTTATTCGAATTATCGGCATGATTATGAATACAGTATAACTAAATCAGTGCATGAAATCTACTGTAGTTTAGAGTGCCCTAATATTATTTTGCATTTCCAGGTTAACAACCCACTGAATTTCTTCCCTTGCTTGGTCCTGAAGAAGCTAGCAATTTTTCAAGCAAATTTAAAGCTATAATTAAACTTTCACTTCAGGTAAGAATATAATATTCAAAAAAATATATGGCAGTCAAAAATACATAAAATTTGCAGAACTAATGTATGTACAGTACTGTCATCAAAATCAATTTCTGACATTCCAAGTAAAAGATTATAAAAACTACATCCTGTCCTGAACTAACCATTTAACGAGGTTTTAAAAAAATAAGAGAACAGCTACCTTTGGGAACACACACCATAGCTTTTAAACTGCATTTACAAAACAACCAAACAATCCTAAGTGAACCTTCGCTCAATTAATACTGCATATAACTCCTACAAAAATGCTACTTTTGGCTCTTCACAACATTTATGGCCTTTATAAATGCATTCCAACCAAGCAAAAAAAAAAAAAAATAATAATAATAACGGTAACAATGATTAACATATATGAATAATGACCTATGAGAGGACATATTTCCATGCAGTTCCAAAAGAAACATGTCAGTGATCCATTCACTTATCACTGAAGCCTATAATTATAGTATGTGTGTGTGTGTGTGTGTGTGTGTGTGTGTGTGTGTGTGATGTATACAGCAAGCACTCACATAACACGCGATTACAGAGCACGATTCTCACATAACACGTGGGGTGCCATTTTGTGTCCCAAAAATGTCACAATATGGAAAAAAATTGATATAATGTGGTCAGAGGAAGCTGCTCATTTTTTACAGCACCTGACTATGCAGTGACGATGGACATAACATGGCCAGAGGCCTCAATTTATGTTTCAAAGTCATACTACACTGCCAATGATAGAACAAAGCGTGAGGCATAAAATTGCAGTTGGAATTCACGGAAGAGACAGAGCGCAAATTGCATCAGCCTATGATGTATTGCTACCACGTGTCTGTGCAGGGTGTCGTTACGGCCCACTGAGTATCCCTGTCCTAGTTGAGCCAACTCTCTGCCTGCACTCTATCTGCATACGGGCTCAGTAAGATCATTGCTCTTTTTTTTGGCCACCTGACCCAGCCTGACCATGCCACCACACAGTGACCCTGCCAAACATCGGAAGTCTCTGAAACAGGAGAAGGTGGATATCATCAAGAGAAGGATAGAGGACACCGGAACTGTGACATTAAGAAATTGTACAAAGTTAACGAGTCCGCCATTCATATGATGCTCGGAAAGAAGGATGCCATTCTGAAGACACCTTGGGCATATCAAGGATCACCCATGACGAGAGGATATGAATATCTGACCCTGCTCTCGTAACGATGGAGAGGTTTCTGCTGATGTACTGCAACCAAGGGAATGGGAGGGTGCGCCAATCGACTCGTTAAATATTTGGTGGATGGTCAGATGCCTTTATGCTAACCCCTGCCACAAGCTCTCTAGACCCTAGCAAGCCCACAACCTCTTCCATTCGTGAGGAATTCTGCAGTGTTTGTATGTAATGAAGTCATTATTAGGTAGGTAAATCTGGAGAAAACTGATAATTGTCCCAAAGTTTGATCATGAGGCTGACTTAGGTACCATGAAACCCTTTAACATGTAAACACATGGCCCTATAACATGGAATTCCCATAAAGAGGGAGCTTCAGCGTACAACATTCCTGCATAGACGTACTGGGAAGGTTATTACCTTCCAACAGGCAACCTGGGATCATTCTTCACTCTCAATGAAGCTCAAAACCAAAGCTAAAAATATTCAAGATCAGCAAATACAAGTATACATTAAAGAATTCAGCTATTTTTTCCCGAAACTAAATATGAGTGGCAGACAATTCGAGCAGGCTGTAGTCACATTTAGGCAAAAATAACACCTATTTCTTTAGTTACGACACATAACACAATATACTGTATTTTGCATTATCAACAAGAAACAATCATAGGTAAGCACTATGTTTTTATATCTATATATACAGAAAAGGTGTAGAATGAGACTGGCATGAGTTATCATAAGCAAAAGTTTGCCATCCATAATATTTCTCGTTCCTCCCTTAACACCAGTGACTATCCTTCCTTCTCACACTCGTCTGCTGTGTGGTTAATGCTGCTTTCACAAATATTTTCCATATTAACACCTTCTGACACAGCCACTAGGGAAGTCTTGGCAAATTTTTGATCATGTTCCTCTAATCTTATGTACTGCACAATCATAAACTAAGTTCCCTTTACTCTGCTTCCAGCAGGGTTTACGTTCATACATACAATTAAGAAAGTATCTGATATGCAGAGTCTGATGATATCCTACATACCGTGATAAATAAAGCTTGCAATGTTCCTAGATTTATCTACTAACATCTGAATGTCTGTATCAAAACAATAACTGATTACAAAATGTCACAAAGATGTTACTGATGGCATCCTCATGACAGCAGGTCTACCAACATAGAGATGAATTACAGTATTCTGAAATTGCCAATGTATTTTGATATAAGACTGTTTTGTGCCATATGTTCACCAATGCAATTTTTATCAGTGTACAATGGGAACGAGTGGAGAACTGGAAAGACCATGCAGACCACAGGTACACTGGTGGTATAGAAAAATAATGCTTATGACCATACATTTTACTTCCATCTTATCTAATTGTGTAGAGTAAGATTTTCAGCTACCCAGTCTCTACCATGCATAAATACACCTCACATGAGGGCAATGAAATCAATATTTACAGTATAATCTTAACCCTTTCAGTCTGAGAATACCTTTTAAATTCATTCTTGACAACTCTGAGCAATTTTATTTACATAAGAGCAAACTTTTTTGTATGTGTTGAGTAGTCCTCATTAATCTTTTTACTACAAGATATTTTCCCTAAGTTGAACAGAACTGTCTAGGTGCAAGAAGAAAAAAACAAATCAAGATGAGGTTAAGGGTGACATGGATGGAATAATGAACTGCTAGTGTAAGGGGAAAAAAAAACAGTAGAGCATTTCCTGTCGATCTTGGGAACACTTTAACCCATTCCCTGTAGATTTTTAATTTCTAATTTATTCTTGCTACTCTCAGATAATTTTACTCAACATATGAGAGACTTTTTGAATGTGAAGAGTCTGACCTAGCTTTCACAAACTTTTTCAAAACATGGGGTGGCTCTTCTGAGTTAAATAAAATTGTCTGATATTAGCCTGAACAAGAGAGGAAGATGTCCTCAGGTTGAAGGGTTAAATACCGTACAGTATTTACAAGACAATTTTTTCTGCAACAGACAGCTGCTTACAACAATGAAAGAGGCAGCACACAGGCACTGAAATACCTATAAGCATTGTATAGTAATTCCCCATTTAACACTGTGAAAGTCTTTCTAAAAACCTACCGAGTTAGGTAAAAATGGTGTAAAGAGATTATGCGCTTTCGAAAAATTTAAAAAATCATATTCGATGCTGCAAACAATTTTTTATGCTGTCAGTGGATGTACCTTTCATGCACTGTGTTAAATTCCACAAAATAACACTCAGATAAATGCTAGCATGAAGTACAGCATATCAACACTAACCCTTCACTACATACCACAGCAACTTAATACAGAATAACAATGTCTTATTTTAAGTATTCTGTTCCAAGAAATACACATACACACACACACACACACACACACACACAATCATATTACTACAGTATTAATTCCTTCAGCTCAGCAAACAATTTTTTATGCTGTGCGTGGATGTACCTTTCATGCACTGTGTTAAATTCCACAAAATAACACTGAGATAAATGCTAGCATGAAGTACAGCATATCAGCAAAGTCCTTTTGCTTTATTCTTGTCAACACCAGACAATTTTAGTTGGCTCAGAAGAGACCCAAAGTACTAATGAAGGCCATATCTTACCCCTCCACTCAGAAGTCTCTCCTGAACTTAATAAAATCACCTGGAGACAGCAAAAATAAAATAAGAAAGACATCACCATATTCGAGAGACAAGTACACTATAATAATAACATAAATCAGCTGTAATGATGGTGGTGAAATTTTTGCTAGGTACAAAATGTAATGGGGGGGGGAATGCCTTATGGCAACTTATTTAACAAGGTAAGTGTAAACTCAATACTATACTATAATTTGCTCACCCTTCCACACCCCTCAGCCTCCTTAAAGTGGGGACCAACTGTTTCTTTCTATAAATACGCACAATTATATGCTTCACCATCATCACCACTTCCATTATAATGCACACTATCCATCACAACTGCCATCATAATGCACATTATACATTTGACTTTATCACAGACCAACCAGAACTTTGGGAATGGCCTTCCTAGCCTATGATCAAAGTCAGATGCAATAATTTAAAAATACAGTTTATAATCCACAGCCAGAATTTAAGATACATATATAACAGTCTCTGGTTTTGATAACTAGGGACGGGTAACACATTTTGTTTTGAAATGGTACTGTTAAACCTTCCATTCAACTTTTTTATTATGCTCCTTTGTGCAGTCAAAATCAGCTATGAAGAAATGAGGTTTGCATGAAAAAAGAATGAAAAAAAAAAATGTCTGCATAAACCTTGGGCACAGATGAAATTATCATATGAAAGACATCATCATTATCATCATCACAGTCACACTAATTCTGCTCAAGAACAATTTACAATTAAGAGATCACTGATCACGCTGGTAAGTGCAAGTCTTTCCACTCAATGGCCTTATATACCACTTCCATTACAGAGTTTTTTCCCTAAGTTGAGTGATGATGAAAGAATGAATGATGAATATTATAATTTGGCGGAGACAAGAATAAACTAAAAAATAAGTCACACTCACATGGATTTTAGGGATCAAACAATAATAACAGTATTAATTATGAGCACTGTGAGTTGTTATTGCTGCGAAACTGGCTGATCTGCTAAGTAACCCTGGTGGACTGCAAGTTGAAGCTATCCTTTCCACCATCCTCCATTCAGGGGATAGGGTGGGAGCTGAGAAATATTGCAACACAGAGCAGCTCCACAGCCTGGTTATGTCAATGCCACAGCTTGAAGGCATACCCCTAAGTACCAGCATCATGAGTAATTACTAGCCCTTGACAGAT
This sequence comes from Coenobita brevimanus, assembly GCF_032717465.1. Taxonomy (NCBI): domain Eukaryota; kingdom Metazoa; phylum Arthropoda; class Malacostraca; order Decapoda; family Coenobitidae; genus Coenobita; species Coenobita brevimanus. The sequence goes on from NC_137038.1 coordinate 1,562,853, forward strand.
GCATCCGGGGTAAGGGATATGAGCGATGTGGACGACTCAGACAATTCTGCCAGTGTGACACGGCCTCTCTGACGAATGAACTTGGCAACACCTTCCAGCTCCGCCATGCTGATGTAAATAAACTTCCCTCGGTCATCCATCACACCTGCAATGCAAACAAAGGAGAGAGAGTCATTTCCCAACCATCAATCGTGTAATCCTTTATTGCCTCCCCAACAGGAGCATAGAAGCCCAGGACAGCATGACTCAGTCCAGTCACTGAAGGCAAGAGTAAGCAGCTGCTCACCTAAATAGCATTATATGACCAGGGAACCACAGCCACTTCTTGCATTTAGACCCTTCTATGGGGCACATCCAGCTAGAATGCTTTAACTCACTAGATCACCAAGCATCCATCTGTTAGCTATGTGGTTACCGCCAACTGTACTATTGATGAATAAAGAAAACAAACAATGGATGAAAGTTATGGTACTCTTTATATATCTCTGTGCAGTAAGACTTCATCAAAAGTTCCAGTAGTTGATGAAAATACTGTACTTCATGTAAAAGTTCCATTCCTACGGTATAAGTACCGTACTATCTGTCAGTTTCCCCAGTGTTCAAAATCATGTGTATGGTGAAAGCTGTGACAATCTGGAACACATTCCTGACTTATTATGAGCCCTCCCGCATCTATCTATTTATGTACTGTCAACATGGTACAAACACATATACAGTACCTGAGAAGCATTGTCCAATGCTTGCATGGGTCAGACGTTCTTAACCTGATGGCTGCATCCCAAGCTGAACAGTCCTTAACCCTGAAATGCATTCTAAGAAATTCATCCTACATTTTCTTTGGTCTGCCAGCACGGTCTCTCCTATGCAGCTTGAGGATCTGTCATCAGGTTAAAAAGGCTGACCACTCATTCTCTCTCTCAAAATGTATGCTTCCATGGAAAGTACAGTAGGTACATAACCAACACACATGATACCATCAATGATCAATAACAAAAAGAATAAATAAACATTGTAACATATACAGTAAATATGTCACTAATGCTCTTAACTTTTTTAGTTCACAAGATCCTTCATAAACCATATACAGGTACAGTATACCCCGGTATAACGATGCAAATAGTTATGTAAAAACCCATAGTTAGGCGGGTATCATATCTCGACATAGATTTAACATGTAAGGTATAGCTTACCTGTGAGAGTGCCTTCCTTCTGGAGCTCTTCAACTCTTTTGATTGCATCCTTGGCCTTCAATCTGAACTTGGCTGCAAGGTCTTCCAACACCACCACTTTCTCTGACTGAGGGGATAGGAGGACTCAGTAAGAAAGGAAATGGAAGGGAAAAAAAAAAAAGGTGAGGAGACAGACAAGAGGGTATGAAAGGAAAAAGGGAGAAGCACATGACATTGGTTTGGCATCCTTTTTTTTTCTTTCTTTTTTCTTTTTTTTTTACATGATGCTAGATGACCCTAACAGTCAAGTCATGTATTCCTTCTCAAGTAATTCAGTACAGTACATATTTTGCCTACACTACCGTTAAACCCTGAAGGGCTGAATTAAATTTTAGTGATATTGTACTAGTTAGAACCAATTCCTGATCACTATTTTCTTGATTCTGTAAATACAACCGAGTAAAGTAAAAGAAAGAAACTATTTCAAACTTAAAACATGAAAATAAACAGGAGATAGCCACTTCCACCAATGATTCGTATCCACCTCAACAAAAAGAATTCCAAACAAGATCCGCTTTATTATGGTAGAATGGAATTAAATGAGTATTCCACGACACCCGGCTCAATAATGCTTATGCATAATGACTCAGGCTCTTACCAACAACACTGGCAATGTGACTGGGGAAGCTGAAATTAGAAGAGTAAGCTCCATTCATTAGCAACATACAGTAATCATCATCATCATCATCACCATCATCTTTCTCTTTTCCCATCTGAAGAAAGAGTGAGGTAGGGTCCACAGCGCAAGAAAAAGCCTGACAGGAGAACTATTACCAGCAAAATAACTAAAATGCAGCAACCCTAAAAATGACTATAGTATCAACTTACCTTGATGTAACTAACAAACTCATTCAGCAGATTCTTTTCTGCATCTTCATCATTTGCCTCTTCGAATCCTTCCTCCTCTACCGCAAAACTGGCCTTCATCCTCAAGTATTCTTCATGTTCCCTCCTCTCCCTCTCTTCACGTTCCTTCCTCTCTTCCTCCTCTCTTCGTGCTTCTTCTTCTGCCTATTGTGGTCAGGGGATTCAAAGTAGATACTGTATAAAGAATAGTTTCTCTTCATCCTATTTAACCCTAAGGCAGCTATATACTTCATTTACCTAAGCTTATTGGCCTCCCTGCTTTCACTCTACTGTATTCATGACTAGCAGAACACCCATATAATTACAATGCTCCAGAACTTTCATATCTGTCAGGCTGTTTCAACTCCACACTCTTCTATCTAATAACTCATTTCACAAACGAGAAAATAAATCCACAGTACAATGTGCTCTGTAACTTCTCTCACCTCTCTTTCTTCCTCTTTTTTCCTGTCCTCAGACTCCTGCTCCTGTCTTTTCTTCTTCTCCTCTCGCTCTCTTTCCTCTGCCTGGAAATGGTGAAAGTTAGGAAGACAAAGATAATGCATGCAAATATTGAAACCACAGAATAATTATGCTGGAGGTAGCTATTTACAACTACTGTGTCTTCTACCTTTCACATTAAAGCAAATTTGCTTAATGCTGATTCGAACACTGTGATAGCACATATTTTGATTAAAAAATGAATGTACATGTTAGTCTTTCCGGCCTGAAAAAAATGTATTACTGAAGAGACTGCATTTCTACTGAACCAGAATGAATAGCATTAACCTACAGTTACTGGCCTCCATGCTATCATTTCTGCACTCTGACTAGCAAATTGGTTTTTAAATTTGATATTTTTCAAGCCATCAAACAGCTACAGCCAGATCTTTGCTTAACTTTATCAGCTCCAAGATACCTTTTATTGGTAAAATTACTACATCAGACAATTTTAGGAAGCATACTGGGAATCTCTTAAAGTGAAAAAACTAGAACTCTCTCCTCCAACTGCTTCTGTATGATGATGGCTTTCCAACACTACATCCAGATATTATTCAGGGCAGGAGAGACCTCTTGTAGTGAATGGCTGAAGAGCGTGGTGCAGCAGGTCCAAACTGTAAGTCCCCTTTTATGATGTTTTTGCTTCCTAATAATACATCCACTGTGTCTTACATAAAAATTCCCATTAATTCCAATGCTACCGTATCTGTAAAGCTGATTTACCAGTACCCCAAATTCATAGCACATGTACCAGGTGTGAAAAATGCTGTGATAGTTTGAAACATATCCTTGACTTGAAACTACAGCTGTCTGTACCAGTTATGTGATAAATCAAGTGGTATTTCAAAACATGTCCCTAAATTAGCTATAATGAAGATAAAGAAGACAGTCTGTACCCTGCCAGTCAGACTGTCTACAACAATTACGTGGATAAGGGTGTGGTATTTTTTAACATGTTCCTGAACTGTACCAACGACTGTGTGTCCCCCATCAGTTACGGACCTCCCTCATGGCGCGTCGGTCAGCCTTTGCCTCCAGTTTGGCCAGCTTCTTCTTGCCCACCTTCCCATCTGGCAGAACAATGTCATCGCGTATGGATTCCTCCTCTTCTTCAGAATCATCATCATGCCGTTCTATGTACAGTAAAATGGGATTCTAATGTTAGGATTGTAACACATAAATTAATAAAAAAGCAGGTACACATAATAACTTTAGCCTACTGACTGACCTACATTGCACAGTGTATTATTCCAGCTAACATCAGAAGATTCAGATGCCCAGTACAGCCAAATAGGTTAAAAACTATCCTGCCTTGAATCAACACCCATCAGCTCAATGAATACAGTATGCAATACTGAATACTGGTACATACGTGCTGCTGCTCTCATTCTTGCCCGAGCATTCCTGTTTGCAATGACTCTGTTGGGTGGCCCAGCACCCCCTGCCTCATCCTCTGCTCTGGGGCGTGGTGCCACACGGCCTCGACCACCTCCACCACCACCACCACCACCACCATCACCCCCTGCAGTGAAAAAATACATACAGTATATATAATTGATACCTACTATACTAGTTGTTCAAATAACTTAATGCAAAACAGTACTGTCATTATAATCACATATCCTCATCCACCACCACCACGGTCATCACGTCCACCGAAAAATAAATAATCAAATAGCCAATTTTTTACCCCCTTACCTTTACAGACGTAGGGCCCATGACTAGGCTAGCACGCTTCAGTACAATATTAACTGAACACTTCATAACAACGGCAATGATGGTATTAACGAAACCATAATAAGGAACATACATTACGGTCCAACTTAATATAACTAAAAATAAGTACCAGGTAAGAAGCATATGTTACACAAATTCACCAACTGACTTCTCCCACAACTAATCCATTCCTTATACCTTTAGCATCCTTCTTCTTGAGGAACAACACAGCACCCAGGATCACCCCCACAATTAGGGCCAACACCGTGTAAATCACTACGTCTGACATTTCCACTAAGCAGCTGATTTGCTCCCCTGTGTTGACAAACAAAACACACGCCGGATAGACTGGAGAATTGGATTCCTTAGTGAGACGCAGGACGCTCAAGTCGTCTATAGAGTACTGGAAATAAAGTATCGGATTCTACTTTGTTTGTCCACGTCAGATCCTCTTGTGGATTTTATTAACTCAAATAGACAAATCAGAGTCAATATTATAATGGAATTTGTTTTAAATTATGTAAATATTCCTAGACAACATATGTAAGACAATATTATTCATTATGAAATGGTAGTATTTTTCTCATAAATAATGGTAATTAAAATATTGGTAATGATGGAAATCAGCAGTAGTGTTTTCATTTGACCTCAAAGTACCTCACAGTCAGCCACAGGGAAAGCAGAATGACAGCAAAGTTGTTTATATCGATATGTGTATTGCTGGGCTTCACCAGCTTCGCCCATGGCCTTTATTTCCACATAGGAGAAACGGAGAGAAAATGCTTCATCGAGGAGATCCCAGATGAAACTATGGTGACGGGTAATTAGTGAGATTCAAATACATCTGCTAACCATATCGTGTCAGCATCAGTGTCAGCCTTATTAGATTAAATTAGACACTTCTAGATATCATATGCACAAACAGTGGTATGGAGGGGAAGTGGTCGGAGCTTTCTTGTGTGTTACTTCAGTGCCTTAGAGGTAATCAATTACATTTAAATATTTTTCACTGACCACCTGGTTGCATGTGTACTGCTGCATCATGATACCGGTAAGTTAATTCAAGATGTTAGGACCATAGTGGTGCAGATGATTAATCAACAGACACGTGTAATTTCATACTTGTAATAGGCAAAGATTAATTTTACTACTGTACAGTACTTTACCTGGCTATTTTTTGACACCTCTGGTCAATTGTCACAGTAACTTAGGCCATAATTACCACAGGAACACTTTGATTTTTGAGGAACTTACTAAGTACTGCATTATGAAAAAAAAAGTATGGATAGCTTTATTTTTTTCTTAGTTTAATACAGAATCACGTAGCCTAGAATGTATGCCTGGTAGGATAAAAATACCAGATACTATAGTTGTTTCCCTGACTTCCCCATGGCACAGGTAACTACAAGCTGCAGCTGTACGACCCCCGGACTGGCGGCTTCATGCCCTCCTCACCCGGCCTGGGTATGCACGTGGAAATCAGGGATCCAGACGATAAGGTCCTTCTGTCTAGGGTATGTTCTGCTGTCACACCCACTGATACATTTACTTCGTCTGCATTTTTATACACTTTTATGTAGGTAATATGGTGGCTGGCTTACATTCAGCTGACATAGTTGATCTCTTAAATACACCAAGCAATTCAATACCCAGGTAAACTAATTGCTTCCTACCCCACAGGTGTACAGCAGTGAGGGCCGATTTACCTTCACATCCCACACCCCAGGAGAACACGTCATCTGCCTCTACTCCAACTCCACCAAGTGGTTCTCAGGATCACAGTTGGTATGTAAAGCATCATAGCTATGTTTTCCCTATAATTAGACCCAGAGTGCCTGAACATGGTGCACAAACACTGTTTTTAACTCAACAACGAGACTTGTAGTACCATATAAACTCTCATAAACCTATCCCAGCAACCAGAATTTTAATAGCAATATAGCTTCAGTGTCGTTAATGTCCCGCATCACATGAATATGTGAACATGTTTCCCCTTACCCGGTACAATCTTGTATTGGTCCCTTAATATATTTTGCTCACCATGGCTAGGGTGTTCATCCTTTTTGCAGCTCAGTGGCAGAAAACAAAATGCTGTGACTCACATCTTTTCTGTCGCACTCCTTTTTGACTAGCTTTATATGGGATTGTTAATCTTTTGTTACAGCTCAGCATTCTAGCTGGAGAGATGGCAAAGTGAGGCCAGAGTAAAGGAAAAAGAGTATGATTGTTAATGCCATGCAGTTTTAGTTCAAGTTAATATGAAACAAGTGTACAGTACAAGTAGTTGTTAATGCCTAACCTGCTTTTACCACCCCCAGCGTGTGCATTTCGACATCCAGGTGGGCGAGCACGACTATGCCAATGTGGCCCAGAAGGAGAAACTGACTGAACTCCAACTGCGAGTACGCCAGCTGCTGGACCAGGTTGACCAGATTTCCAAGGAGCAAAATTATCAACGAGTATGTATGACATTGAAGGATGAGAGTTGCCAGCCTCACTCATCCCTGAGTGGCATTACATGAGCAATAAACTCATCAGTATACACTTTTTATGCCTTGATGTTGTACATTTTACCTAGCTAAATAAAATCATTTAGCATTAGCTGGAATAAAATGCCATTCATTGTTTGTGGCCAGAGGATTAAATAACATAATTGGTACAACACTGAGTCTTGATCTGGTTAAGCCCTTTAATTGGATGATGTATTTGTACTTTATTCTTGTGACCTTCGGACCATTTTTTCTGTTAAGGGGGAACATGTGCTAGTGGAGGCATTAGTTAAGATCATATGTAATTTCTCGGGTTCAGATAATCTCCTGAACTGAATGGCATCATGGCAAGATTAAGTAAAAGGTGTATTATAGGACTGAAGGGGTTAATAAACTCCATGATGTACTGTATAGGGACACTTTGTTGGCATGTAAGCACAAGATCTGAGTCTTTTTTAAGATTGTATTTAATAATGTAATTAATGTACAACAAGGCAGCTGATATACTGTATAGTGAAGTAGAGGATGGGGTGGCTTATTTTTATATGATGTTACGATAGTGTGTTTAAGATGGTGATATCAGGTGTTTATTGTATAGCTAAAGTCAGCCCCTTCCAGTAACATAACTTGTTAAGTGATAATTTCTCCATCCTGAAAGATATATTTTTGCATTATGCAGTTCATTATTTTCTGAGTTGACATTTATGTAGCTGTGGTTATCATAATATGGTTGTATTTATTGAAAGAAGACAGGAAACACACTGGATTTATAAGTGCACTGTAATATTGTAGTTAGGGTATTATCTTCTTATTTTTAAAACCACAAAAAAATGCCTTCCCCATTTGGCAGTTGACGTATTTCATTTTAAGAATAAATGTTGTATTACTGAACAGGCTAGATAGGTTTCTATGTTTAATAAATGTAATGCTTGTGTATAGTAGTAAGAGTGCTGAAGCTTACACAAACACTTTGTGGCTGATTTGGTGCTGAGGTAGTATTAATTATCTTGGTATTAGCCAACGGCCATACCACGTTGAGTACACCGCTTCCCGTTCGATCAGCGAAGTTAAGCGACGTTGGGTCTGGTTAGTACTTGGATGGGTGACCGCCTGGGAACACCAGATGCTGTTGGCATCCCTACGTCAAGTGGGGTTGGTGGAGGATTAGTGCCCCTCCCTGTAAAAACAATTAACTCTAAGCCCTTGGCCACCCCGTCTGGGATACATGGCGTCTGGCAATGATGATGATGATGATGTACAGTCTGTTGTGCAGTAGTTTGTGCACAGTACGGTATCTTATCCCAGATTATTGTCCATCTGTAATTTAGGTATTTCACTTAGCTTGGTGGCAGAAAAAGGCAGTGGTTTAGCTCTACATATATAGTATTTCTTCATGGCTGGCATCTTTTTCTCGTGTTAATCTTGTTACAGCTGAGCATTAACTTAACATTCAATAAGAAGAGATGGCAAAGTGAGGCCAAGTTGTCAGATTTAATACTGTATTTCTTTTGGGAAATGTACCATACTATGCTCCTGTAGCTTAAATGTATCTTATTTTTCTCCAACAGTACCGGGAGGAACGTTTCCGGCAAACGTCAGAGAGCACCAACCAGCGTGTGCTATGGTGGTCGATCGCTCAAGTTGGCATCTTGGTGGCCATGGGTATCTGGCAGATGCGGCACCTCAAGAGCTTCTTTGAGGCGAAGAAGCTGGTGTAGAATTGGAAGGGATGTGCATTTGCATATGTTGATTTTGATTCACCTTTTAGTCATTGTATTATGAAGCTTATGTAATGTTCTGTATAATTTGTTGGGCCGTTGAAGATCACATCACTGGATTTCAAAATTCATTACCTACTGTCTCATTAGCTATTTATTGCAAGTGAATCGGTAATTGCGTCCACAGCTGTACAGTTTTGTTTTTTCACATCCTCTTTCCATAGCATTAAGCCCTTGTTAAAAGGCACTTGTCTCTTTTTTTTTTTCTTTCTTTCTTTCTTTTTCTGTTAACTTTGTGGAAAGTGACAGAAATTGCCAGATTTGCTGCTACCTTTGAAGTTGATTTGCCAGCTCCCACTACATACAGTTCTGTTTGTTTGTCACTATTGCCAGATGCTTTTATCTTGGAGGGGATGACCTTCAGCAAATGCTTAATTTATTTCAGAACATATCTCTGACTTATAATGAGGACTTTCTTTAATTTGTCGTTCGTGAAAAATCTGGGAATAGGCCTAGCCAAGTCAGAACTGAGTCGTACTTTTCTTTTCATTTATATGTACTCTAAAAGCCAGTAAAAATGGTTGAGGTAAACCGAGTGGATCCAGAGTTCATAGTATTGATTTGATTATTTTACAAATACTGATTGCATTTCAGGATTACACTTTTTAACTGCACTGCAGGTATCAGGTCTGCCGAGTGCAAGTGTTTGCTAACTTTTTATATTCATTTACCTCGTTAAGATTTCATCAGAGGGATTCTTAACTAAACTACGGATGATCCCCCACACAGTTATTGATATATACCCTAACATTACCAGGAGTCCTATATTTAATAATCCAAGATCAGATTAGTACCCGGTTGGTGTAATATCCTGATATACATCTTGCCCTTATTTATTGAAGTTACTCTATTGAAATTTTCAGAATACCTTTGTGAAAATTTACCATAAGGTATTGGACGTATGGGAACAAGAGGCTGTAATGTATCTTTTGTTGTTTTGTATATAATGCTGCCATCTACATTTTATTTAAGAAGTAAAATGAATACAAAGCTAGAGAAAGATATGATACATTTTTTTAATGCAAAATTGCCAATGCTAGGTGATTAGTGCAGAACTTGTTTATTTTTTTTTTCCCAAGTGTCAGTGACTTCTTGTGCTGTACACAGGCAAAATATATATATATATATATATATATATATATATATGTATAAAATACAGTATATCCATCATCTAACCCTGTGTTGCCCCATGAGAACCGTAGGAGCCCGGGGCTGGTCAAGTTGATCCTGACATTTATGAATATATATATATATATATATATATATATATATATATATATATATATACTGGTATATATATATTACAGTATAAATAACTTCTATTAGCACTTATCTTTCAGCACTGATAACTTTTAAAGACTGTTCATTGCCACTGTTAAAGTATATCATACATTATAGAGTATTAGAGCCAACCAATAACTGTTTTACAGGCTTTTTGTTTTTTGTGGTAGAGGGGCTTTAACTACCTCACCCTGGGAAGTCTTATTCTTGCTGCCACAAGACATATTAGATTCTGGAATTGTTTTTGGATGTGAAAGCGTTAATGAAGACTGTGTATCTAATCCCTGAATTTCGTAGTCTTCTCAAAGCTTATTGAAATTACCTGGAAGTTGCAAGAAAAAATAGAAATGTTATATGGATTCAGGGAGTAAAGAACTTTGCTAGTGGAAGATTAATATACTGTACGTGGTGAGGGAAAACAAAGCTGGTGAGAAAGTGCACCCTGCATAGTAAGCATTTACCAGTAAACACATGACTAAAACTTTTGTGTCCAAGAATGCAGTGCACAATCTCTGTGAAGCTATCCACACGTACATACTGAACAATGTCTGGTAAAAGTATAACCTATAGAAAAGTCAGAGAGCACATAGTATTCCATCTTTGCAATGAACAGTGTGCTTTAAATTTTTAAAATTTTGTGTGGCTGTATTTTTTCATATATATCTGTGTCAGTTTTGTGTGTCTTGGCAAGTTGTGTGAGAGTTAGTTTGACAAAAGATGTGTAAGTGTGCATGACTACAGTAATTGTCTTGCCTTTTATTGGTAATGGGTTTTGTACAACATTGTATTCCAGGGAACACTTATATTCAGTAACACTGAATGGAATGTTTTTTTTTATTGCAATACAGTATTAGTGTTCCCATTTGAAATGTCACATATTGTTTAATGAAAATTTTCTTTGGTTAATATTTAAATTTTTGACATTCGTGTGTAACATCAGCTAGTTACATCAATACTGTATGGGTTTTAACATAAGACGAAGTATGTAATTGTCACGTTGTAGTGTTTTCACAATGTTACATACTGATATTCAGATTTTTTTGGTTCTATAATGTTAAACATTCAGACTTTTAGGTCTACATTATTTAAAACCTTTCCTTTGCTGAACCTTCTGTCACCAACTTACGTGAATGGAGTTCTAATCTCATGGCTTATGTTACTCTAACGATAAAGCTTCCTTTTTGTTGCCGGGTCCAGGTTTAGGGAATAGCATTTGTGATAAATTTTAAAAGTTATATTGTGTACATGTGGTGTAAATATCTCTTGTGATCCTGTGAATGGTGTGTTTGGTGCAAATAAAGTTTCTTTTGTACAGATATATTTTTTCTAATCATTTACACATTTATGTCCACAGATGCAAAGTTAGTGTTTCTTAGGCTGCCTTAAAAGGTTTTTGAGGGGAAAATGTGTTAAGACCATGGACCATGCTAGCATGTACAGATCATTTCACATGATGGCAGCTTTCCATGTCATGATCCTGTGCCATTCCCCTCCTCAAAACCCTGTCCTGAAGGTCCCTCGTAGGACATTGCTTAGTTTCAGTTACACTGTCCTGCTCCTTTTCTCACGTTTGTTAGATACCCCTCCTGCAATAAAGCTGGATGTTAAACTCTATGAAACTGACTGTCTTCTTGCTTAACCTTAACAAGCCCTGCCTTCATGATAAGTGGTGTACCAATATTGCAACTTAGACTTCTGACCTGTTTTGAGATTTGCATGTGTTCATACCACTGTGGTAAGACATTTTGAAACTGAAATATATGAGTCAGATTTAAATCCCTTCACCTCCCTGGTATTGCTGTGTAATTTCCATCTTTATGATAATACACAGGCTATGGCTGACAGTAACCCTTGCCATCCAGTGACTTTTTTTTTTTTTTTTTTACACTATGCTTAACACTGCCTGACAGTTTTATTAAATATAGAGGAGAATTTTAAAACTGGACAGGTTATATATGTCCTTCATGAATCCCCTTGCTATCTGACATTTTAAGCTGAGTGTAATGGTCTGGTGGTAGCCGGATTAACTCACTGAGTCCAGCGATGTCTTTATTGCCTTAATCTTGCCCTCTCCTGATGATTTTATTCAATTCTGGATTTTAAACCAGAAGGATTAGGTATAGCCTTAATTAGATCATTCAATCTATGAGGCCTTTTCTAAGGAGAGCAAAATCATCTCGTACCTGCATGAATAAAAGGGATGTCAGCTGGATTCAGGAGGTTAATATAAAAAAGACATCACTGCAGTGGTGTTAATAGCACAAAACATAATGCTATAAGAGATATGTTGTACATTATCCAACCAAGTACTGCTCTGTCAGAAATGTAGATGCTCAAGGCTAGGCAACTCATCCACACATTTCAAGCATGAGTGACCAAGTGCTCTTCCAGATCCGCAATACATGAACAACAAACAACCACCACCCCCTGGAAGCAGATCTTTATGGGCCATAAATGGTTGGAGTGCCTTACTAGACCATGACATATCTGAGAAAATGTATGAGGGAAATAAAGCTAATGCACTACATCAGTACACAGCATGAAGGTCATCCCTAATCTCCCCTCCATGCATCATTGTCCTATAAAGGGGAAAAGCAAATGTAGCAGTGCGATTGGTGTTCAATATACTGTACGTAGATGGTAATGAAAAAGTTTAAATTAATAAACAAGTGACACAACTGCTTTGTAAAGGTAAGTTCTACTAAAATACCAACAAAATCAGGAAACAGCACATCCAATGAAAGGCTGTTTTATCATAAACTGTTCCGGTACTGTACAGCAAGTCCTCATTATATACTGCCTTTTTTTTTTACTTTTGAGCTGTTAATTCCTCAGTAAATTACAGAAATATTACCACTTAAAAGTTTACAGGACCAAATATATAAATAAGAGACGATATTTTGGAACAGATCCCCGTCATAACAAGGACCACCTGCATCGTATTGTCTTGGTTCAGTGATACACAATAACTTTCCGAGGAACTGAAAATATTTTGAATAATTCCTGAAGTGCTATGGAGCAAAAATAGCTACATGAAGTACAGCAAGGCTTCTCATGGACTTAATCTTCATCATCTAATAAGTGTCACCAAACTTTCATCTAATATACATTTCATAATCTTGAATGAATCTGTCATGGTTTACACAGATTTATCTCCTAAACATTGTTCAAGCACATAACATGGTAACAAAATACCATTGCATTCTCTCTTACTCTTCATATGATTTAATGTAAATAAGCCTCTGTGTGGTTCATAAATAACACTGATAAGATTACACTGTTGCACATCAGCTTGTCACATGCACTGTTTACATAATTACATATAGTTTTCTGATAATCAGATAGGATATAATACAAGCAAATACTGTTCACTAAATACAGGATGACACAGATTTTCCAGTACTCAAATAACAACACAGTTATGATTTTAAAAATAATGAAAAATAAAGAATCACTGAAAACACTAGCATTTTCCTGTACAGTACCTTGAGATCACAGTACCATGAATTGTTCAAATGGAAAAATTATACTCAGATGGTCCCAGTCAAGCTGATAATGTGTCCCAACCTGGCACTGACAGAACTAAAAATGTCACTCAACTTCCTCCCTGTTCCCCAAAAGGTGGGGGATGGACTGCAACAGGATAACTTCTGCCTGCAGTCCACTGAGTTCACGTCCAGATGAGTCTGGGACCATAACAACAAAAACAACAACAAACTTCACCAAATGCACGCAATGGTATAATTCTTCCATATATACAGTATGTATAGTAACAGGGTGCAGTGTTTCTCTTTTATATACAAGTCATAACTGCTTTACAAATAAGTTTAGGTAATACAAGACAATCTGGAGATACTGTATGCAATATACAGTAGTTTGTTAAAAACATAAATACAAATTAGTACAATACCACAAGCCTTTGCCATTTATAAGTTCTTTATTCAAAAGCCTTGATAAACTATTGATTGGAGTTGCAGTCACAGCATGTGCATGCTTTTACCTAATTAAGGTTCTGGGTGTGACACCCCTGCTTCTACCACGGGTGGTAATGGACATTTACAATCAAAACCTCACTAACATTTCCTTGCCTGCTGTGGCAATAGGAGATGTTACAAGAAAAGCTTTGTGACAGTGATATGAAACATACAACAATAGTATGAGAAGGAAGGATTCTCTCTGTCACTTGAGAAGGAATGAGAAATATGGAAGGTAGGATAAAATGCACGCAGGGAACTGCCGATGAACTTTGTGGCAGTATTAAAATGCCCAGAAATGAGTAGGCGAGTGATCCTATTCAATTTGGATGCTATTCCTTTTACAGCTATAAGTGTTCAACCCTCAATATCAAGTGTTATGGTCATGATAAACACATTTTAAAGGCCACTTTTGGTGGGAGGGGGGTAAATAAGTATATACTGGGATGATTTCCACAATTTTTTCTACATAATGTAAGACAGGAGTCCACAAGGGATATTTTATGGTTTGTGACTCTCAGTGGCATCCCAAAAGTAATCCTCAATAATATCAAAAATCAACAGTACATTAAAACATCACATAATACAAGGATAAAGTACAAAATCTCATAATGTACATTTAAATACTGTATACTTTTTTCAACTGAACTTGGCCTGATCTTGCTATCTCTCCATCTTGAAAGCTGAGCTGTAACAAGGGATTAGCGCTACATACTATATAGTATTATTCATAAGGAAAAGTTATGGAAAGGATGTAGAGCCACATTATTATCTTATTCTGTCATTAAGGTATAAGACATGTACTGCAAAAGAACAAAAATTGGGGCCAAGTCAAGAGGAATGATCCATAAAAATGCAAGGTGCACCATCAACCAAAGTACATATATTATTCAGAACTATATACCGGTTCCAGTTTTCAGAGAAGACTAGTTGCATCAGGTCCAGTGGTCGGCTATTACTCGTACAGTACGCCACGCACAGGTTTACAATCTGAAATAGGTATATGAGTTTTGAGTCATGGTTACAATGCTGTACAGTCCAGCAATTTCTCATTATGTGTCATCTTTGTTAAGCATTCTTTTTTGCTATTAAATTCACAGTAAAGCACATACCTATAGTTCCAATGCTACCTATATAACTTATTTCCCAATTTCCCCAATCCACAGCAATAACAGTGTAGAAAGATTTGTGATAAAATAGAACATATTCCTGGCATATAATGAAAACTGGCTATATACAGTATACTAGTTACCGGTACATGAGATATTTATAACTGAAGTGAAGCACAGATTTTGGCAACTGCATGAATGATGGTCTTTATCAGTGGGCACATAACAGTTGTAATTTCATACTTTCCTGTCTCTATTTCAACAGGCCACCCACCATATGTAGGAAGTAATGTTTCTCATCTGTCTTCAGGAACATTAATACAACAGCAAAAATTACACCCCAATACTCTCATATACAGTAGGTTATCATGCTTTTAAATTAACCAGCATCCTGTTTAGGCTACAACACAATGCAGTAACTATAAGCATTCAGTACTGGGTATTTATACTTGCCTCTAAAAGAAAACTGTGACACAAGGTTTTTATTCTGGCTACTACAGTACCAAACTGTCATTCTATTCAGCTGAAGATGCAACCTGCATGTAGCCATTTACCATCATCAGACATCTGATAACCAGTCATTGGTCATAATGAATAGCAATGACATATTATGCACATGGATGTGGTTTGCACATCATCTCTGATTTCTGACAAGTTTGATTAATGGAGCACAGTAATCAAACTCTGCTGCCTGGCATGTATGCTGGCACAACAATGGGGTTAAACCTCTTCAGAACACTATCAATTACCTGCTGATATTCTCTGTAACAGTCTCAGTGGAGCGTGTAAAGCTGTCATGTCGCTGCTGCCGTCGATCTCTCTCCATCTCTACGCTTAAGCTTGTCACCACCACACGCTTAAACTCTGCAGTCAAGAGTAAACAAGTCAGTATTTACAATATTTACAGTAATTTTTTCCTTGGTGAGACTTGATAATGTGTGAATGAATGTGTAACCTATTTCACAAGGGAAGCTGCTAGAACCCACTCTAAATGTGACAAACTGGAATTCCTTTTAAACACCAAAGTTGCTCAACTTACCTGGAACTAAAATGATAAAAATAACAACATGAAACAGCAAGAATCCAGTCTTATGTGAAACATTCCTTGATACAAAATAATGAAATTCTTTCCTAATGAAATCGGCTCAACTTACCCGGAACTAAGGTGAAGATAAAAATGACAAAGGAGGCAGCAAGAACCCACTCTGACACCGCTGAGGCAATATGATAACCCCAGCCATTTTGCTCCTCTCGCCACCACACTCGGATATCACTCCAGTACACTGTTAGGGTAGAAGATGGAATTTTGGAGGGGGTTGGGTTAGGATTAAATTTGTTTATCAGTTTAAACTACTAGCACTCTATGTAACTGGCAAGCTTAGATAAGAGAGTCGGACAGAATAAATTTTAACTAACTGTCTGGTGGCAGTAAGATTAAAAAGAACAATACAGCAATAAAGTAAAGGGTTTAAAACAGCCTATCAACACTTCAGACGATCTTAAAATGCCACTCAAATATGCAAGATATTAGCACAGCAACCAATCAAACAGGTGACATGATCGTAATCACTTGAATCCATTGACATATGTTTTATTTTATTCTTTGTACCACCCAGAGGCTTTAACTTAGCCAAGGAAGGATCTCTTGTAATGAAGTGGCTAATGAAGGTTATAACTAACTCTACCAATTTCTAAAACCCTCATAAGCAGAATAAAGTCATCTGGACATAACAGAAATAAACAAAAAGCATGTCATGCGATTCACGGAGTTAAAACGATTTATCAACACATGAGATGAGCTTAAAATAACGCACCCACATGCGAAGTCATATCTGAGTGGAGTTTGGCAAATACTATAGTGGTGACACACATAACGGTGGCCAGAACTGCCGAGAAGAGTCTTATTGCAGCTACAGTCCGGCTGTTTACATTTGGCTTCATGTACAATGACATCACTCCCTGGAACAGATATGAAAGTTTTGTAATTTGTATTAAAAACTTTAACTTTCTACCTCTTTTTTTATGTCATGAAAGTTATTTAATAACATGAATATATTCTCTCAAATGCAAGTGATATACTGTATGGATAAATCTCTCTCTCTCTCTGGAAGAACTACATCCTCATCTCCCTACCTTTTGTTCTTGCCTCCCTCTCATTCTCTCTCCTGCCACTCTTACCTCCTTGCCTTCTTGTTCCTGTCTACCTGCCTCTCCATGGAGCCAACCTTTCCCCCAGCCTACCTTCTGGCACTCATGACTTCCTCTGCTTGCCTCTCTCTGTCTAGCCAAACCTAACTTAACCTAACCTTTCTCCCCACCCTGCCTGTCTCCCTCTCCCTGTCTAACCTACTGTAACTCCTCCCCTTGCCTGACCTAACCTACCACCTTACCCTGCCTCCCTCACCTGCTATATCCTTCCTGCTTCACCTGCCTACTCATCTACCTGCATACACTCACCTGCATCCAAATGTAAATGGTGCCAACCCCAAAGGCCATCACAGCACCCATCATGTGTACCACCACTATGTTACTGGACTGAAAACATAATAATAATAATAATAATAATAACAATCATTATCATCACCATCATCATCAGCCTCATCTTTCTTTCCACTCAAAGAATACACACAAGATAAAATATTAAGGAAGAGGTGCTATCAAGAATACAATAAGTTCTCACCTTTTTTAAATAGTATAGATGAGGACCAAACTATCACAAATTTTTCCATCCAACTGTTACTGTAAACTGGGTACTAAGCAGCTTTATAAGTAGCAATGTAACTTTAATAAACAGTTTTTCTGCAAATTACTCCTAACTTAACTGCAAAAATGACTCCAAAACAAGGCAATATATACAGTACTCAAGACTTTCTGTACCGACCCACCTGGAAGTTGCCGACAAGTGCAATACCCAGGGCAGCTGTATACCCTGTCCAAGAAGACGAGCTGCTGAGTCTGGGTACCCGGTGTGAGGTTATGGTCTTGTTGCAGTAGTCCAGGACCTGTTTGTGTCGCAGCCACACGGTTATGCCAACTGTTGGGGAGGTACAAGGTGAGGTAATTAAGCTTATGTGTTTACCAGGCAATTCTGTTTGTCTATAAAGTATTCTAATTGTACCATTGTATCTACTGTTGGAGAAGCATAAGACCACACTGACAAGAAGGAATTAGGTATCCACACCACCAAGAAGAAATTAGGTATAGGAGGTGATGGCTGTTTGCCTAATATTGAAACCAACCAGCTGTGAAGCAGGAAAAATACATCAGGTACCTGGTATATGTAATGCAATTTGTAATACTGCAAATGTTTCAGCTTTAATTGTATGTACTTGTAGTGGAGCTCCCTGTCTAAGTGCAATGACTGTTTGGCTAGTTTCCCTATTCACAGGCTAATTGTATCTGACTACTTTGTATTGCACTCTTTGCTGCAACCATAAACATATACACTCAAACCTCGATTTACGGGACCTCCATTTAAGGGATTTTGGATTTAAGGGACTCCATATTCTACCTGACAAATGAACAAGACCATTAAAAACTGATACGTAATGTCTAGGTTATACACATTAATATGTTTCTTTATACAGTACCCATAAACTAATATTCATAATCATCCTCTCTTCCTATTTCTCCCATCTTTTCTGTCATTTCTTATTGCTTTTCTTTCCTTTACAGGTGGGTTTACATTGAGTGACAAGCCAAATGGTTTCCTGTAAGCCAAGAAACCATTTACAGTGCTAGGTGGTAACCTTATAACCAAACCATACGTGCTCCCTACGTGTCAAAAAGTGGGTTGGTGGAGGGTTAGTGCCCCTCCCTGTAAAACAAATAACTCAGAGTCAAATGGCCACCCCTTACGGGATTATGGCGTCTGGCAATAGATAGACAGATAGATATAAATAAGTACGATAAGTGAAACAATCACTGCATTTCATAATAAGATTGTCTTTATATATGGTAAAACAATGGACATTTTCGAGTAAGGGACAAGTTGATTCCCCATTTAGTCCCTTAAATCGAGGTTTGAATGTAACTACAGGTACTTGACGCTGAGTAAATGGCATGTCAGAGTGTGGTAGAACTCTTATCATGGTCTGTTTGTGTACATGTTTGTCTGTTTGAGTTTGTAATGAATAGGATAAAAAGATGGCAGGGTGAGGGAAGGCAAAGGATGACTCAGTGATAAGTGGTGGCAGTGGGCTGGGTAAATAAATAGAGCAGGATGTATTTCTATCCACATATCTATCAATCCATCTTATGAGGAGGGAATACAGCTAAAGGCGTACGGTATAATACATGATGACTATTCAAAACAGACAAAAAATTGGTAAGAATTATCTGAATTGAAAGATAAATGAAGGATTAAAATATCAGTATGACTCATCACTTACATGATGGCCAAGTAAATATTGGAACTAAATGTTTATAAATTAAAGTACAAATTGTATTATTTTCCCCCAACCTTTCATCTGTGACTTCCTGCATTCATTTCCTATGTCCTTTCTCACCTCTCTGTCATTACCTCCCCAACCTCACTCCTTAATTCCTACCTCACTAACTCCCAGTCTTAACACTCTTTCTCTCTCTCTCTCTCTCTCAGACTCACTAAGAAGGGCTGTAACATTGAGGCCGAAAGAGAAGAGGCAGCTCTCAGGAGGATAGGCCCCAGTAGAACTGATGTAGGGAAAGTCTGGCTCCACATGTCCCTCTTGTACTGCCCAGATGTATCTGAAAAGTCATGGTAAAACCTGTAACATATCACCATCATCATCCTCTTTGAGATCAAAACTATGTGAGTACATGGCAAAAATACCAATAGACTGTTCACACAATCAAACCTATAATGAGTCGTTGTTGCTGAGAAGCCTCAGTGTGTCTACAGAGAATCAACTACCTCTGCCAGGCCATCCCGTGCAGTGAACAGTTGTTCTTTGTTGGTAGCCAATGCCTCACTGTTGTGATGGATGGGGAAGAGTGGGGAGGTTTGGAGGTAACAAACAGTAACAGCCAATACATTTTACCGTATCTGAGGTATAAGGTCCTGAGGCTAGGCTATTATGGTGCAGCAGGCCACAGTTAAGGGGAAGGAGGTGGTAACAGAGTGGAGAAAGCACTGGACTGTAGTGAAAAAGGATGAGATTCATTCAAGGTTCCTTCAGGGTATGGATCTACATACCTTCCTACCTATGTACACATATAATGCCATATTTCCTCTCATACCATCCCCCATACTAATCTTGGCAATGCTTTTTTTTTTTTTTTTTTTTTTTTTTTTAACTACAGAATGGATGCTAAACCAAGTGCCAAAACTTGCTTATTACTTCCCATTAGTTGTTCGAAGCTGCAGAAAAAAATATTAAATGTGTAATAAGAGCTGCATAAATGCGAGAGTTTCAGTCTGGTCTCTGCCTCATTTCATTTACCTGTGGCCGAATTTCCTGCGCGAGACGTTGCTCCTAAGTTTTTTAACCACACTTCACTATAATATAAAGGCCAAAAGCTGCTATTCCTCACTAGCCCCCTTCAGTAACACCAAAATCATGCAAATATTAAACAACTTACCAACAGGAACGATTATTAGGAGTAAATTACGAATAGTGCCAAAGATTGTTTTGCCAGCCGCTCTTCTCCTTCTTTACTCGCGTTTTGGTTGCGAGGGCAAAACAAACCGTATTTCAGGGTAAATTCAATTATATCTCTCAGAATTATTATTATTATTATTATTATTATTATTATTATTTTAAAACTACAGTCATGTTTTAGTTTGAACAGTTTAGTAGTAGTAGTAGTATTGCTGAATGTCTCTAATTCAATCTTACGTTCGATAATGGTGCCTTAATTTTATGCCATATGTATGCATGTATTGTAAAGGCTGGCTTGCATATGCCTGACATTGACGGGCAACTATTATGAAGGTTCAATTCATGTATTATGGGTTCTTAAGGCCAACCTTACGGCCGAAGAACACAACAGGCGAGATTATGTTAGGGTAATGTTGATAATGTTCGCAAATATCACCATTATATATGTCAGTTATTAAGACTGGTAGCACCTAGGCACTCTAAAATTTATACAGTACTTACGTGGAAAGGAAAAGGAGAGGAAGAAGCAGAGCGATGGTCAAGGGGAGCCAGGAACATCCCACTACATACATATCTTCTCACTCCTCACTCTCTCTCGCCTGTCCTTCGCGTTCTCTTGTGTCATTTGAACTTCCAGCACCTTTATGGTGTCACTGTCAATTTACTTCTCACCGTTAATCATTATTTCTTTACTGTTTCATCCTGCTTCCTATATTCGCTACGGGAACCGGGCCCTTTCTGTACGTTCGATTGACGTAAATAATTTAATACTTTTAAATTATATTTCAGACCTAACTATCAGTATCAGAAAATCACGATTACCTATCTGCCTGTAGCACTGATAAATTGACGTGTTAAACTGTGCACCTTCAGTGTTCAAATTGCAATGGAGAAGCATTTGCTTTATTTACACAATTTGAAAAGTTGACGCGGCGAATTTGAAGTGACACATCCAATCTTCAGTTGCATTATTCCCGAATTTAACCATTCCCAGCAAGAAAAATCATATCCTTCTTAAGATTAACGTAAATACTGCAAGTTAAAGCTGTCAGGCTCGTGTCAGCCATACTCGTACATAATTCTGTAATATGTTTTTAAAATCAAAACCAAGAAGGAAAGACGCCTTCAAAGCAGTGGCTGAACTTTACGAAAAACGCCAAATCCAGATAATTCTTTGGCATTCTTTTCATGGCACTAAGTAGATGGCACAGTACTAAGGTGAAATATCATCCCTGAACTAAGATTACTTAAAAACCTGATCACATGACGCGTGTTATCACAAAATCACATGGACACAAAATAAGATGGTGATAAAGTTACTACCAACATTCATAATCCTCACTGGTATGAATAAAGTTACTAATGTACCACAGAAGGACAAAGTCACTGTACCCTCTTAGTCTACACTGACAGACAGACAGACACACTCACACCCACAGAGATACTCACACACACTGGCTGTCTGATCCAAGATATGAAGTTGTCAGTGTTACCAGTCACTCAAGTACCAGATTAGACGTGATTTAGATATATCTCTTAGTCCACGTAAGCTCACTTCACTTCAGCAACATCCCTTTTCCTGAAATTTAGATGAAAACCGTGAAACACAGCATTATTTGGCTACTTTTTTACTGCTATACTCT
>NC_137038.1:1595000-1615000 GCF_032717465.1 Coenobita brevimanus
AAGGCAGGGAGAGGGAGACGAGGGGGGAGGCGTGAATGATTGAGGGAGAATAGGAGTGAATGAGGGAGGAAGGGAAAGGAGGGAGAAAGGGAGAGAATGGGGGAGACAGGGATGGAAAGAAGAGGGGGAGTGAACGATTGAAGGAGAAAGGGAGAGAAGGAGGGAAGAAAGGAGAGAGGAAGGCAGACAGGGAGAGAGAGAGAGAGAGAGGAGGGAGATGAGGGAGAGGAGGAGGAAGAAAGGGTGAAGCAGAAAGGAGGGTGACTGGGTGAGAGGGAGAGGAAGTGGGATAGAGAAGAACAGAGTGCGTAAGAGGGACAGGAAGGCAAGGCTAGTAAAAGGGATGGGGAGAGAGAGCGCGGAAGGGAGAGGGAGAATCCATCCTATGCTGATCGTGTAAAATAAATCGCTAAGGAAGAGATGTTAGGGAATCTTAAAAGTCAAAATCTTAAAAGTAAAATAAAAGACAAGGGATATTTAGGTGTAACGTAGAGAATGAATCGCTAAAGATAAGGCATTACGCAGTCTCTACCTGGCCTTTCCACCCCACAGGTTAATGAGGAGGAAGTGAGTCTACCTTACAACAGTGACCGTATACAGGTGTCGACACTGTATCCTAACGGTGTGGGTGTTACAGTGGATTCCTTCACTGTAAGTAGCGGTGTGGTGGTGGTGGTGGTGGTGGTGATGGTAGTGGTGGTGGTGGTGATGATGATGATGATGGTGGTGGTGGTGGTGGTGGTGATGGTGGTGGTGATAATGATTCTGTGATAGTCGTGGTGATGATGATGATGATAGTGACGATGGTGATGATGCTGGTGATAGTGATGATGATAATGATGACACAGAAGGGTGTGGTGAAAATGACAAACGTGGCTATAGTTGGACAGTGGTGTGGTGGTGTAGTGTTGGTATGGCGTGTGGAAGTGGTATACCAGGTGTGGTATTGAAGGTGTGGAAAATTAACTGGAGTGGCTAAAGGGCTGTGGGGATGATGACAGGTGTGGTATTACTAATGTGGTATTATAGGTGGGTTATGTGTGGTATTACAGGTGTGGTATTACTGGTGTGGTATTACAGATGTGGTATGTGTGGTGTTACTGGTGTGGTATTACAGATGTGGTATGTGTGGTATTACAGGTGTGGTATTTTAGGTGTGGTATTACAGGTGTGGTATTACAAGTGTGGTATTACAGGTTTGGTATTAGTGGTATTACAGGTGTGGTATTACAGGTGTGGTTGGCGGGGACTGATGAGGGACATACCTTGGGTGTGGTGACTCCCATCAAGAAAAACAACAACACACTCTCCGGCCTTTGCGTTAGCGGTGACGTCATCAGCAACGAAGGGCAGAAGGTTGGTGCACTCAGTTTTATGCGTTATTAGTCACTTTCACCGTAGCACACTCACTTTCACCGTAACACTTTCACTCTCACCGTAACACTCACTCTCACCGTAACACTTTCACTCTCACCGTAACACTCACTATCACCGTAACACCTCCTTTCACGCGTTACAAGTCACTTTCATCATAGCTCTCACTTTCACTCGTTACTACTCACTTTCACCGTAACACTCACTATCACCGTAACACTCACTCTCACCGTAACACTCTCACTCTCACCGTAACACTCTCCCACCTTCACCGTAACACTCACTATCACCGTAACACTCTCACTCCCATCGTAACACTTTCACTTTCACTTCACCGTAACAATTTCTACTTTCACTCATTGTCACTCTTACCATAACACTCATTTTCGTTCCTTATTGATCACTTTCACCGTCACACTCTCCATCTTTAGTGCTGAATTGACGGAAAGATAGTAATGCCAAGATGCTATACTCTCATCACTTCAACTTGGCTTAAAATTGTCAGCTCGCTACATCGGGTGAGTGGATGGTAGGCGCCTGCACCCACTGCCTTTCAAAAATAAACTAAAAAAAACAGTAGATAAGATAAAATGAAATAATTAAAAAAACAGGTCTTTGGATTGAATTGCCAACGCATTACATCGGGTGAGTGGATGGTAGACGCCTCCATCTACTTTCAAGAATAAAGTAAAACAAATAATAGATAAAACAGTGATTTAAAAAAAAAAAAAGGTAATTTGTTTGAATATTTTTAATTTGAATCTACCTTGACCAAAAACAGAATGGAGAAAAGTGTGTACCTAAGGACGAAACGCACACGGACGAAACGCACACGGACGAAACGCACACGGACGAGATCACGGAGGAGTATAACAAGGGCAACTGCAGCAAAGATCGCATACTTCGTTACAGCGTTGGTTGTCTAACGTTGATGAAGATGGTAAGTGAGGGAGAAAGAGAATAGGTGGATGATTCTCTCTCTCTCTCTCTCTCTCTCTCTCTCTGCTAACACCTCTTCCACCTTCATACTGTCTCTCCTCTTTTTTCTGAATCCCACCTCACCCTATCTCGAGATGGGAATAAGAGTTAGGGTGATGATGATGATGATGATGATAATGATGTACAAGTTAAGCTCTGCACAAACTTCTAACACTTACTGTACATCTTCCTTTACTCCTCTTCCTTCATTTAGCCTCATACGGAGAGAGAGAGAGACAGAGAGAGAGAGAGAAATAAACACCTTCCCTCTACCCTTCCTCTCCTTTTCCCAGCCTGACATGCAACGAAGGGAGTCTGGGAAAGCTAGTACCATCCCCACTATCCCAGGCCCCCTCTCTCGCTCCCCCCTGCCATCTTTGCAACCAGTGTGCAAGACGAGAATTGCATCACGAGACTGCTGGCGTGAGTTGTGCAATTGCGACGAGAGGAAGGACCTGGATTGCTACTACAAGATGGTGATTAACAGGATGAAAAGTTGTGCAGTTGGTTTGGGTGACGAGCCAGAGAACAAGGACACCAGCGCGCAGAAACCAGGTCAGGTCAGAGGTCATGTGTGTAGGTCAGGTCAGAGGTCATGTGTAAAACCAGGTCAGGTCAGAGGTCATGTGTAGAACCAGGTCAGGTCAGAGGTCATGTGTATAACGAGGTCAGGTCAGGGGTCATGTGTAAAACCAGGTCTGGTCAGAGGTCATGTGTAGAGTTGTCAGGTCAAAGGTCATGTGTAGAGTTAAGTCAGGTCAAAGGTCATGGGTGTAGGTCGAGTCAGATCATGTGTAATGAAGTCGTCAGGTCATGTGTAGTATATAGGTCATGTATGTACAGAAGATGTCAAGCCAGGTCATGTGTATAGAAGATCAGGGTCAGGTTATGAATATGGAGTCAGGTCAGGTCATATATAGAGAGGCCAGGCAAGGTCATGCATGGAAGAGCCAGGTGAGTCATGTGCACACAGCCAGGTCGGTCATGTGCACACAGCCAGGTGAGGTCATGTGCACACAGCCAGGTTAGGTCGTGCGCACAGAGCCAATTCGATCATGTGCACAGAGCCAAGTTAGGTTATGTGCACAGAGCAAGGTCATGTGCACAGAGCAAGGTCATGTGCACAGAGCCAGGTCATGTGCACAGAGCCAGTTAGGTCATGTGCACAGAGCCAGGCCATGTGCACAGAGCCAGGTCATGTGCAGAGAGCCAATTAGGTCATGTGCACAGACTGACGATAGCTGTCATTTCAGAGGGGACCGTGAGAGAGAAGGCCATGGAACTGGGCCAGCTGCTCATTCCAGTTTTCCAGTCCTACTTCACCCAGGCCTCCTCATCAGCACAGTTCATGGCCGCTGAGTTGTCTACCGTCTCTAGCCTCATGGATGTCCTAAAGCCTTCCCTCCAGCGGTACATGCAGGCGGCCATCCCCGGGGCCATCAATTTCCTACGCGAAACAACTCCCCTGATGATCAAACTGGCAGCCGCCTTGTTGCCCTCGGAGATAGAGTTCCAGAAAGCGTTCGTGCGGGGATTCAAGATGGCCGTGGACAGAATGCAGCCTTACCTCCAGCTCTTCGTCACCCAAGTAGCGTCCGTTTGTCCACAGGTGCTCACGAAGATAAAGGAAGTGCTATCTGCCTTGGAGGAAACTTTGGGCCCCGTTGTTTCGCCAGAGTTCGAGAAATGTATGAAGCACAATATGAAACTCTGGAAGCTGGTGTTGGACAGGGTTTCTCAACTTGCTGTGACGGAGGGAACGAAGCACATGCAGGAATACAACAGCACCATGCAACACTTCTGGACGGGATTCGAGCCAGTAGTGAAGGCGAAGGGGAGGCAAATGAACGAGACTGGGGAGATGCTGCTTGAAGTGGTCCAGGATTCACTTCGAAGCATCCTGAAGCAGGGGGTGAAGGAGGAGGCTCTACACTGTATTTTGGACCCGACTGGCTTATGGCGGATGGCGTGCCCAGGTAACATAAAGTCTACCTGTCTATCTATCTGTCCATTTATCTATCCATCTGTCTCTTTTTAGCCATTGCCAGACACCTAAATTCCGTTAAGGGGTGTCCACTAACAAATCGCCTCCTCGTATCTCTGCCCTCTATCTTGGCCCAGATTTTCGTCCTTTCACTGTACTTCACGTAGTTCAGTGGCAGGGGACAATACTACGGCTCCACCTCCTTTCTATAGCACTTCTTCGTGACTAGTATCCCATTCTAGTGTTCATCTATTATTACAACTCAGCATTCAAGATGGAGAGACGACAATTTTAGGCCAAGTTAGAATAAAAAGGGTATTGTAAGTTAGATATTACATAGTTTCCTAGCAAGATATAGATATGTCCTAGGAAGCTCCCTAACACCTCTTCCTTAGCGATTTATTTTTGCGTATGGCTGTTTAATATCAACTTGGGTGTTACTTATGCTGAAAATGGTTTGTATTTGAAAGATTTGAAATTTAAAATGATACAGAAGAGGACAGTAAAGATTAACATGCACAATAAATCGCTTAGAGAAAGGTGTTATGGAGCTTCGGACGAGAATAAGGGCCAAGAACTTATTAAAATTTGTCTTCCTTTATTGCCCTTGCAGAATCGAGTCAAAATAAATAAATAAATAAATAAAACAATTAAAAATAAGCGTTCTTCTACTTCCTCCACAGTATGCTTCAAGACCAACGAAGTATCCCCAGGTGACGAAAAGTGACGATGATGACGAAGAGTAACGAAAATGAAGATGAAAACAGATGAAGATGACGAAAACGGAGGAAGGTGATGAAGATGAAAGCTGATGAAGATGATGAAGATGATGATGATGACTGTGATGAAGAATACGAAAGCTGATGAAGGTGAAATGTGATGATGACGATAACTAATGAAAATGACAATGATGAAAGTGAAAATGACGAAGACTGACGAAGATGGCAAAAGTGACGATGATGACTACAACTGATGAAAAGGACGAGAAATCAGGATGATGGAAATGATGAAAATGACTAAAACTGACGAAGATGACGAAAAGTGATGATGACTGAAGCTAATGAAGATGACAAAAACTCACACTTGTCTTCACACTTCCTCAAGCTTTCTCTCACACTAGTCTTCACACTTCCTCAATCTCTCTCTCTCTCTCTCTCTCTCTCTCTCTCTCTCTCTCTCTCTGACACACACTTCCCTTGGTCTTCGCGTGCGGTCAGTGTGTTAGAACATAAATAATTATAACAATAATAATAATAATAATAATAATAATAATAATAATAAATCAGACACCTATTAAAGGCAATAAAGAATTTAATCTATACGGATGATTTTTTATTTTCAGTTGTTGTTGTTGTTGTTGTTGTTGTTGTCGCATTAGACTTCATATATTATGTTTTTCTGCCTTTTTTTGTTTAGTATTGTGTTTATTCGATTTATTTTTGACTGCACTCAGTATGATCATTTTTTGCCCCATTTATGTGTCATTGTACCGTTTATGTGTAACTGTACCGTTTGTG
The DNA here is from genome assembly GCF_032717465.1 of Coenobita brevimanus. NCBI lineage: Eukaryota > Metazoa > Arthropoda > Malacostraca > Decapoda > Coenobitidae > Coenobita > Coenobita brevimanus. The sequence goes on from NC_137038.1 coordinate 1,600,854, forward strand.
TCACTGTACCGTTTGTGTGTCACTGTACCCTTTGTGTGTCACTGTACCGTTTATGTCACTGTACCCTTTGTGTCACTGTACCGTTTATGCCACTGTACCCTTTGTGTCACTGTACCGTTTATGTCACTGTACCCTTTGTGTCACTGTACCGTTTGTGCCACTGTACCCTTTGTGTGTCACTGTACCGTTTATGTCACTGTACCCTTTGTGTCACTGTACCCTTTGTGTCACTGTACCCTTTGTGTCACTGTACCCTTTGTGTCACTGTACCCTTTGTGTCACTGTACCCTTTGTGTCACTGTACCCTTTGTGTCACTGTACCCTTTATGTGTCACTGTACCCTTTGTGTGTCACTGTACCCTTTGTGTGTCACTGTACCGTATGTGTCACTGTACCCTTTGTGTCACTGTACCCTTTGTGTCACTGTACCCTTTATGTGTCACCGTACCCTTTGTGTGTCACTGTACCCTTTGTGTGTCACTGTACCGTTTATGTGTCACTGTATCCTTTGTGTCAGTGTACCCTTTGTGTGTCACTGTACCCTTTATGTGTCACTGTACCCTTTATGTGTCACTGTACCCTTTGTGTCACTGTACCCTTTGTGTGTCACTGTACCCTTTATGTGTCACTGTACCCTGTGTGTCACTGTACCCTTTATGTGTCACTGTACCGTATGTGTCACTGTACCCTTTGTGTCACTGTACCCTTTGTGTCACTGTACCGTTTTCCTTTCTTGTATCCTTCTTGCTTATCCTTCAGCAGTGACGTTTAGAGTTTGGGAGCTTTTATTGAATGGTAAATAGAGAGATGAAATAAAGACAGAAATAAAGAAGAGAAAGAAATAAGATAAAGAAATAAATTAGATTGATAAAGATAAATAAGGGAAAAATAAAATAGAGATACCGGTAAATAAAAAATAAATGAAATAGAGGTAAAGAAATAAAATAAATAAATAAATAGATCAATGAGAGAGGGGGGTGTGAGCTGGGAGCAAGGCAGTGAAATGGCGGGGGACAGGGCGACATGGAGGCGATTGGTTTGTGGCCACCCCATGAGGGATTAAGGCGTCTGGCAATAGATAAAGAGATAGATAGAATAGAAACTAGAAAATATCACTGAAAATACTGTACGAGACCCAAAGAAATTCAAAGGTCAAAGAAACACACAAAGTTTCTCTATATACACCATTTATTAACAAAGAAACTCTACTCAGGCAGCCCACCACGCCTCACCCTTAGCACACTCGCTAAATATGTACAATAAATTACTTTTGTTACACTGAGTACACGAGCCGATCCTGTTCTCGTTGGTGGGGCAGGCTTCGTGGGACTTGTTTCTTGGCGATTTATTACACTTCCCTATTTTTCCCTATTTTCCCTGTTACACTTCCCTATTTTCCCTATGACACTTCCTCATTTTTCCCTATTGCCTTATTACCCTTCCCTATTTTACCTCATTTCCCTCATTACACGTCCATGTTTTTCCTATTCTCCCTATTACCCCTTTTACACATCCCTATTTTCCTTATTTTCCCCATTTTTTCCTATTACACGTCCCTATTTTCCCTATTACACTTCAGTATTTTCTTCGTAACGCCTCTTCCTTAGTGATTTATTTTGGGCGTTACACTTCGATGTTATGTAATCTATGTTTGTTTTATGCCTTCCTATTGTACTTGCTACTACTACTACTACCACTACTGCCACAACCACTACTACCACTACCATTACTACTACTACTATTACTACTACTACTACTACCACTCTGCACCAACACCTAGGGGATATTTCGTTTTCTATGGACGCACTAAGTAATTTTGCACAAACTATCCCAAGCTAATATTGTTCAGCTTAGTGGGTACAGTGTTCAGAATAAATCGCCCAGATACAGGCATTACGGAGCCCCCCAGGTCCACGAGAACACGGCTCAGTCTAAAATATACTCTCTATATAAATAATTTTGCCTTTGAGTAACACCATTCATACACACGTGAGAATTTTTGTATATTGAACTTATTATTTTTTTTAATTATTTTTTTGAGTATCTTGTCATGGTCAGTAGTATTATGGTATTTATTTATTTATTTATTTATTTATTTATTCATTTATGTATCTACTTATCTATATCTATTTATTATCAAAAGTTAAAACCTACTTCTATTCATCTCATTACCTTCACATTCATCATTCACGTAACAGCATATCCACACGAATGAATAAAAATGAATAACACAGGAATACATTTGGCAGTTGTAATCACCCTAGCAATAAATATAACTGAATAATCACCCTACACGCTAATTATGGCACACCAGAATAATTAAACCAGAAGTGACTTAATTAACTCTCATAATTATAGAGATGAAAGTGTAAAATGCATAATGAAAGGGATAATACGTCACCCGGGTCCAAGGAATGAAAAAATTTGTATATAACTCCCCCCCCCTCAAAAAAAAAAAAAAAAAAATCCTAATGAAAGTTGCATGTAATCCTCCTCAAAAATACAAAAAAATCCTATGTAATAAAATGAAAAAAATCCTATTGAAAGTTGTATGTAATCCCCCTTCATAAAAAATACAAAAAATCCTACGTAATAAAATAAAATAATAATCCTGTTCAAATTTATATGTAACCCCCCCAAAAAAAAAATACATAAACAATCCTAAATCGAAAAAATCCCTTCGAAATCTAGAATAACGAAAAAAGAATGAATATTTTAGTCCCTGGTTAGAAAAGAGTAAATATTATCAAGTCTCGCCTCATAGCATTCGATTCCCTTTCACTTTTGGCATTGGATTCCTTTTCACTTATGGCATTGGATTCCCTTTCACTTATAGGGAAATTTATAGTATTCAGAATCTTGCTTTAATTTCGGCTTAAAATTAAAGTTAAGTTTTAAATTAATGTGCCTTATATAGATACATGGGTAGACTTTGACAGCATGTAGGGTATTATTTGATAGATATAAAGCTGTATTTTAGTTTGTTTACTATATCGGTCTTCATAGCACCGTCCACTCATCGCACTAAGCTGTTTGAAGTGGCTTTGGCGATTCCTAAACATCTCTTCCTCACTGATTTATTCCACAAAATATAAAGCTGTATCTTATTTTGTTTACAAGTTATATCAATCTTCATAGCACCGTCCACTCATCGCACTAAGCTGTGTTTGAAGTGGGTTTGGCGTCTCCTGAACATCTCTTCCTCAGCGATTTATTCCGTAATTTCCCCTTAATGTTCTCTTATTTATTACTGGAAATTTTGTCGATATTATTAGCGATATAACAAAAATACTGAAGAGAATCCGAAGGCGTGATAAACAAAATAAATCGCTTTGGAATCGATAATACGAAGCTTTCCACACCACCCGCAAGACATTCCCTGACGCATAGGAAAGCCGTAACACAATTTCCTCAGCGATTTAGTTTCCTTATTGCCCCTCTTTCACACCGACGTAGTACAGAAACAGTAACGTAGAGAATAAATATTAGATTAGAATATGCAAAGTACACACCCACTGCCATTAGCTTTTTGTATTTTTTTTTTTATCTTGGAAGGAACGGTCTGCGGAATCCTGGCCTTTGGTTCCTTCTTTATTGCATTAAAATAAAAGCTGGGAAATCCTTGTGTGTTGCAGAGACGGCCTAGCGTTACCAATGTCAACTTTGCAATATCGCCCAGTTGCCATGCCCCTTTCTCATGCATTACACAATATTCCTTTTACATTTATTGATAACATGGCTGAGTATTTTCATGTGATATTTAAAATGCCGTGCTCTTCCTGTCTCTGCTTCCCCCTCTAGTAACCTCCCAGTCCCTGTCTTCTTCTTTCAATATTCCTGTCTACCTGCCTTTCCCCTCCCTCCCTCCTCCTCGCCAGCCTTCCTTTCTTCCTGCCTCTCCTCCTGCCCGTCTGCTCTTAACTGCCTGTCTCTTCCTACCCCCCCCCTCTCTCTCTCACTCAATAAAAGCAGAGAGCCGTACCCGCAACACACAAGAAAATATAAACAAACAGACCTTCCAATAACAACATCAGCGAGGAAGAGATGTCAAGATGTTTACACGGAGGCACAGAATATATAACTAATCTTTCAAAATTCCTCTGTTCCTTTTTCCCTCTACTCCTATAACGCATAATTAAGCTACAGATATATACAGCAGGTGATGGGTTATATGACGGACTTATAGGTGGTTCCTGTGTTAGGCTTGACGCAAAGGAACACGATAGAAAGACGAAAAAAAGAAAGAAAATCGGAAGTCATTGTTCTTGATTTTGTGTTTGTGTTAATATTTTAGGAACACTTAAAAAGAAGAAAGAAATTAAAAAAAAAAAGACAGGAATTCATTGTCCTTGCTTTAGTGTTTGTAACCATTATTTTGCCTTTTATTCCCTCAGCTGTGGCTTCTTAAATGACAAAGACAAAAAGAAATAACAGTTTAAACAAAATCAGAACTCACTCTCCTTGTTTAAAAAAAGAAAAAAGTTTAAATAAAATCGGAATTCATTGTCCTTGTTTTAGTGTCTATCTTATTTTCTTTTTTTCCCTCGGCCCTGCCTTTGTTACCATGACTACAGCCGATTTTTTGTTAATATCGAAAAGGTTAGATGATTTACAGAAGTCGAAATCAAAAGTAAGTATTGACAAAAATAATAAAAAAAAAAATCCTTCTCCACATGCTTATTATGAAAACTTGACTTTTTAATTTATCAGCTTATTATGGTAACGAACTGTAATATTTTAGTTTACAAATACTGCACTTATTTATAATCTCACATCTCGTACAGTAATTTTTTTCAATATCTCACACTTTGCACGTTATCTTCTTTGTCAAATAAATCATGGTATGGAAAATAATACCATTTCATCTTTAGTGCCAGTACAACATGAATAAAATAGAAGCTACATGTTATGGCTAAAGATTCAGTTTTCTGTGCCCCATCGCTAGAACCATTTGATTCCTTTTCCCTTTTTCAATTTTCACCACAGACCCAATCTAGAGAGGAATTCGCCACTCATTCCCTTCCGTATTGACCTTTTAGTGGCTTCAGATCAGTGCAATTTTCAGTAAATGAAGGCAGGCTACACTTTTTAAATTTCCAAGCTGAGAGAAAGAAAATACAGGGATCTATACAGGGTAGTTCATACACTGCACACTACACTCTCAACATTTCGCCCCGACCACACTTTTGGCGCGGGAAGCTGTGTACTACGTCATTCGCAAAAAACTCTATCGTCTATTCTTATTTGCATATTTCTAAAGCATATTCTGGGTGCTCTTGTCTACCAGTCGAAGTATCTGTGATCGCAGTCCCGGGAAGATCCACACCATTTCGTCTCCTTCAGGGGCGGGCAGGGTCTTCCTCCGCGTCGGGATGGCCGGAGTACCGCTCGCGTCCGCATCTGTAACGAGTCCCATAGATGGTATATGTTTTGATATGAGAGAGAGAGAGAGAGAGAGAGAGAGAGAGAGAGAGAGGAGGGGGAATAAAATGTCATTACCTGTGTGCTGTCGATTACCGTAATTTAAAATGCATAAAACAATGGATAAAATACACACCTTCAAAATTCTTCAATCCCACTTGCTTAGTCTCCACTCCCACTCATCCATTCCAATCCTAATCATCCCACTCCAATTCCCCTCCAATCCTGCTCATTCCACTACAGTTCCACTCATCTTAACCAGGCCTACTCATTCCACTCCAATCCCTCTCATTCCACTCAAGTCTCATGCATTCCACCCAATCTCACTCTGGTCCCACTCATTCCACCCCAGTCCCAGCCATCCCAATCAAATCCCAATCATTCCACCTCAGTCCCACCCATCCCAATCAAATCCCACTCATTCCACCCCAGTCCCATTCCAGTCCCACCCCACTCACCTGCTCGCCAATGCCACAGGTCTTGCTGCAAGGAGACCACTCACCCCACTCGGTAACGCGGCAGTCCCTGGGCACACGAGGGCGACCTGAGGGGGATGAGAGGGAATGTCATCATCATCATCATCAACAACAACAATATTAATTATATCATCATTAACTTTATCATCAAAAGCATCATCATCACCATTCTCATCATCACTTAAATGATATTCTCCCTCTCTCTCTCTCTCTCTCTCTCTCTCTCTCTCTCTCTCTCTCTCTCTCTCCAGTAACTCAAATATCAAAACACTCTTACAAATAATTCAAACAGCAGCAGGAAACCATTTATCGTTTATATTTTCCATCAATTAATCATGAAACCATAATATCACCATTGAAATACGTAAATAAACAGACACAGAATATTACATTTACCATATATTTATTTCACTGCATTTCAGAGCCGAGAGAAAATTGAAAAATAGTAATATCATTGAAGTATTTGTGTCTAAATCACCACCTGGGTTTTTAAATTACCTATTTAAATCACCTGTACATTTAAATCACCTGCTTCTTTAAATCTCCTGGTATTTAAATCACCTGCTTATTTAAATCTCCTGGTATTTAAATCACCTGCACATTTAAATCACTTGCACATTTAAATCACCAGCACATTTAAATCACCTGCATATGTAAATGACCTGTATCTGTAAATCACGAACAATACCAAACAATCACGGTCACAATCACGAACAAAATTAAGGCATCAGGATCTATGATATCCAAATGTTCTCCCTCATTAGATTTCATACCCACACGATTTTTGTCTCATTCATTACAGTCACCAATAGTCACAATCACAACTACACACACACACACACACACACACACACACACACACACTTACGGCGTCCAGCTCTACGTAGTCCCAGCTTCCTCCTTGCTCCGGATTTCCTGCCCTTCCTGTTTTTCCTGTACTTCTTCTTGTATCGGTTCACGAGGGAGTTGAGGAGGGTGGGTTTAGGGGTGGGGGTGGTTGTGCTGTCAGTTTCTGCCACGGTCATGTCCCGGCCAGGTAGAATGCTGTTGCTGACCTAAAAAATATAAGAAGAATAGTAGAAGTAGTAGTAGTAGTACTAGTAGTAGCAGTAGTACGGTAGTAGTAGTAATAACAATAGTAATAATCACCATCATCATCATCTTCATCATAAATGTCAATTAACGTGATTTAGAAGTTGTAAGAGTGTTCATGGATTTGATTCAAAAGTTAATATTGACAATTTTTTTTCTCTCTCTCTCCCCCCTCCCCCTCTCTCTCTCTCTCTCTCTCTCTCTCTCTCTAGTATCTCTTGCCCTGAACTCTCACTCACTCACCCAAACACACCCACATCCTTTTTCGCCCTAAACAACCACCTCTAAAACCCACCTCATTCTCCACCTCATTCTTCACTTCATTCTGGCGCTCCATCTCCTGCTCTCGGTCCTCCACGCGATCCGGACGAGGTCGTACCGAGGGTGAGGGTCGTGAGGAAGGTCGTGTGAGTTCAGCGGAGGTGTACCTGGTAGGGGTATCGCTAGGGGCGGGAGGGGAAAACACCTGGGCAAGCTGGTATTCGCGCACCTGTAGGAAAATAGTCAGGTAAGTTTCCGGCATTCATCCTCTTCTTCCTCTCTCTTTCTGCTTCTCTTCCCACTTCCACTTCTCTCTTTCTACATCAGTTTCTCTCTTCCTACTTCTACTTCTCTCTTTTTCCATCTACTTCTCTCTTCCTACCTCTTCTTCTCTCCTTCCTCTTCTGGCTAATACTCTCAAGCTTAGAGAGGCTTGGCATGTTTCTCTGCCCTAAAATTTAACCTCTTCTACCTCTCTCTTCCTATTTCCACTTCTCTCTTCCTACTCCTACTTCTCTCTTCCTACCTCTACTACTCTCTTCCTTCTTCTACTTCTCTCTTCCTACCTCTTCTTCTCTCTTCTGGCTAATATTTCCAAGCTGAGAGAGGGCTGGTATGACTGTCTGCCTCAATATTTCCCCTCTCCTCACTTTCCTCTGCTGGCTAATATTCCTCAGCTGAGAGAGGCTTGGTGTGTTTCCTTGTCAAGTTGTCAGATGAAAATAAGCTTACTATAGACAAAAGCATTGAACTTGTTAGAGAGAGAGAGAGAGAGAGAGAGAGAGAGAGAGAGAGAGAGAGAGAGAGAGAGGAGGAAGTAACTTGTGAGACATTATTTTGACAGCTGGTTATATGGCTCTCTCTCTCTCTCTCTCAGTTTTTCCCCTTATCCTCTTTTTCCTATCTCTTTCTCATTTTACCATTGTCATTTGGAACTCTCCCTCCCCACACACACACACACACACACACACACACACACACACACACACACACATCTGCATACACGCCTTCGCCTTGCATTTCCCGCCCCTTCCATTGTATTTCCTGATGGCACCATAAAAGCACTTCAATATCCATCTATTTCTACTCTCTCTCTCTCTCTCTCTCTCTCTGTATATGCATGTGATTATATCAATATTTTTATCTGTCTATCTGCCTGTGTATGTGCGTATGTATATGTATGGATGTATGTATGTATATGTGTGTATGTATGTGTATGTGTAATGTATGTATGTACGCCAGTGTTTCTTTTTACATTCGCAAACAATGTCTACTTTTAACCTCTCTCTCTCTCTCTCTCTCTCTCTCTCTCTCTCTCTCTCACCCCTTTCCTCCGCTATTTACACACATAATTCCGATTGCTTGCTGCCCTCCCTCCAACCCACTTCTCTTTCTCTATGACTTCTAACTTTTCTAACTCTCAGATTCGTAGGAGAGAGAGAGAGAGAGAGAGAGAGAGAGAGAGGATCCACATTTACATTTCCTTTTCCCTCATTTTATCGTTTCATTTCTTTCATTATCGTCTCATCATTCCCTCTTTTTAAATACTGCTAATCTTATTCTTGACTTCTCCTGTCCACTTTATTCAGCTTGGGATTGCTTGTGGCGTGTCTGGTGTGCGTCTAGGGTGTATGTGTACCGTGTGTCGTGTGTAGGGTGTGTCTGAGGGGTGTATCTGAAAACACAGTACACCTTTCGGGATGTACCGGGATGAGTGCGGCTATCAAAGGTGTCCAGTCTTGCTATAGTATTTTTTTATATGTTGTCAGGTTATTTTATTGAGCATATGTATTAGATGGAGTTGACAATATTTCTCCTTTATTTTTAACTTTGTCTTTTATTTTGCTTACCTTTTTCCTTCCTCCCTCCCCTTCCTTCTTCCCTCTCTTCCTACCTCCCTCCCTCCCTCCCTCCCGTGTCTCTCTACCTCTCTCCCTCCTTTAATAATCTCTCTACCTCTCTCCCTACCGTATCTCACTCCCTTCATTCCTACTCTCTCTACCTCTCTCCCAACCATATCTCTCTCTCCCTTCTTTCCTTATCTCCCCACCTCTTTCCCTCCCTAATCTCCTTCTCCCTCCCTACCTCTTCCTCTCCCTCCATCTCACCTTAGCCAAATAGAGTGTGGCGATGGGCGGGTGCTGATCCACGTCGGGGTAATAGAAGGAGTTTGCAGGGTGGCTTGGATTTTGGGAGGTGATTCGGGAGATGGGCTTGGGGGGAATAGAAGGCCAGTTCGGGGAGGTAAAGGTGAATCCGTTGTCCGTACCTGCGTCTAAAGGGTCGACCTGTGGAGAGAGAGGGAGATTAGAGAGAGAGAGAGAGAGGGAGAGGGGGGGCCGGGGAGGAAGGAAAGGGGAGTGAAAAAGGTTGGAGATACATTGCTAGATAGGTGGATGGATGGAGAGAGAGAGAAAGAGAGAGAATTAGAGAGAGAGGGGGGGGGTGGAGAAGGGAGACAGGGAAGGGGAGTGTGAAAAGTTGGAGATAGATTGCTAAATGGATGGATGGATAGACAGAAATATGGATCGGTAGGTGGATGAAGTGACAGGTAGGTAGGTAGGTAGGTAGGTAGGTAGGTAAGTAGGTAGAGAGAGAGAGAGAGAGAGAGAGAGAGAGAGAGAGAGAGAGAATGGAAAGAAGAGAAGGAGAGCGGAACTGACATATATAAATAGATAGATCGATAGATAACTCCTACACCAATTTACTGCATACCTCAGGAATTTATATAAAAACACACACATAAAACACAAAGGAAAAAACAGAGAAAAACAACAAACACATTCTATTCCACACCCTTTGACTTCCGTGTGTAATCCGCTTATGAATAGGTACAAAAAAAACACCAAAAAATATATAAAAAATAAGATAAATGATCCTACTATTCTTTCTTTCTTTTTTTTTGAGCTGGGAGTCACATTGAGGTGTTTTGTTCCCGGGAAAGACTATTATTATCATTATTATTATTATTATTATTATTGGTGAAGCTCCTGGTATTTCTCACCTCAAGTGCACCTGTCTATTGTTACCTGTGTATTTGCTCAGGTGTATTTGCCTCTTGGTTCCTCTTCTTTGTCTATTATTTCCTCTTATTTATCTATTATTTCCTCTTATTTGTCTATTATTTCCTCTTATTTATCTATTATTTCCTCTTATTTATCTATTATTTCCTCTTCTTTATCTATTATTTCCTCTTATTTATCTATTATTTCCTCTTATTTATCTATTATTTCCTCTTCTTTATCTATTATTTCCTCTTATTTATCTATTATTTCCTCTTATTTGTCTATTATTTCCTCTTTTTTATCTATTATTTCCTCTTATTTGTCTATTATTTCCTCTTATTTATCTATTATTTCCTCTTATTTGTCTATTATTTCCTCTTATTTATCTATTATTTCCTCTTCTTTATCTATTATTTCCTCTTCTTTATCTATTATTTCCTTCCATAATTTCTCAGCCTAAGTGTATTTCCTCTTCTTTCCTCTTACATCGTCTACTATTTCCTCTTGTCTATTATTTCCTCTTATTTATCTATTATTTCCTGCCTTAATTTCTCTCCCTAAGTGTCTATCTATTGCTTTCTGTGTATAATCTAAACGTAAGCGTATCTGTGCATTATTTCCTGTGTATCTATATAATAATTCAATTCTAGGCAGAGACGATGATGGTGGTGAAGGGGACCGGGGCTAGGCAACTCCCTCCCAGCATTGTGGGGAGTGTGACCAGCCTCATTTGCCCCTGAGTAGCATTAGGTGAGCGAGGAAAGAAAAAAGCTCATATTACACCTTTATAGGACCCATTCATTTGTAGCATCTAAAACCACTAGTCCACCAGGCGTCAACTAGGTATATGGTTACCACCCAGCGTAGTAAATGGTTTCCCGGGACAAAGGTAACGGTTGGCCTGTCATTCAGTGTAGAGTCACCCAAATGCACCACTACATCGAGTGAGTGGATGGTGGACGCCCTTACCTCTTAGACTATTTTTTTTTTTTAACTGTAGATACAAATAGAAAATGAAACAAAAGAAATCCCACACTATGTTTATGGAAATTGAAAAATGGCGGGAAAATGGTGAAAGGAACCCGGAATGAGCTGTAAAAGTGATATCCTGTGTGTGTGTGTGTGTGTGTGTGTGTGTGTGTGTGTGTGTGTGTGTGTGTGTGTGTGTGTGCTTTGGTGGGTTATGTTCAATTTTTTACAGAGCTCAGGAGAGAGAGAGAGAGAGAGAGAGAGAGAGAGAGAGAGAGAGGAGGGGAAGGAGGGAGGGAGGTAGATAAAGGGGAACAGCGAGAGGTTTGATGAGAGAGAGAGAGAGAGAGAGAGAGAGAGAGAGGGGGGGGAGATAGACAGAGAGGAGGGAGAGAGAGAGAGGTGGGGAGGTAGAGAGAGGGGGAGATAGACAGAGAGGAGAGAGGGGGGGAGCTAGACAGTGAAGGGAGAGAGTGAGAGACAGAGACAGAGACAGAGAAAAATATAAAAAAAACACCTCAATAAAACCAAAATAATAATAATAATAATAATAATAATAAACACTGACCATTTCGCACATTACACATCTGCTGCCAATCCTCCTATCCCAGCATAAAGGATTCAGTATTACGTATAGAGGTTTGGATTCTAATACCATCATTATCATAGAGGAATGCATTTGGAGTGTAATAATAACTGTGCTTTGTTTTTATCGGTAATTCTCGCTCCGTCAGTGTGTTTGGGGGTGTTAGTGTGGTGGCGTGGGGGTGTGGGGGTGTTAGTGTGGTGGCGTGGGGGTGTTTGTGTGGGAGGGAAGGGTGTGGGGGTGTTTGTCTGGGGGGGAGGGGTGTGGTGTGTTTGTGTGTGTGTGTGTGTGTGTGTGTGTGTGTGTGTGTGTGTGTGTGTGTGTGTGTGTGTGTGTGTGTGTGTGTGTGTGTTTTCCTTGCTCTCTGAACTCTACTTCTCTGAACTCTACCATCCATCTATCCATCCATCCACCCATCCATCCGTCCATCCATCTATGTCTGTTTATCTATCTATCCATCTATCCATCCACCCATCTATCCATCCACCTATATGTCTATTTATCTATCTATCCATCCTCCCATCCATCCATCTATCCATCCATCCATCCATCCACTCACCTCCAGCACGACGCTTTCTATCCATTGGCCATCCGCGCACAGGTCGAAGCTATCCACTCCAATGAACCAGTCCGGGGAAGGCACGATACGAGACACGAGGGACACCTGTCGAGAGAGATTAATTTACACACCTGTCGAGAGAAATTTACACACCTGTCGAAAGATGAAAGACTTATCTACACACCTGTCAAGAGAGATTTAGAGGAGTTTTTTCTATACACACCTGTCAAGAGAGGATTTATTTACACACCTGTCAAGAGAGGATTTATTTACACACCTGTCAAGAGAGGATTTATTTACATACATGTCCAGAGATATTGATTTACACATCTGTCAAGAGATTTTTAGAGGAGTTTTTTATTTTCACACCTGTCAAGAGAGGATTTATTCACACACCTGTCAAGAGAGATATATTTACACACCTGTCGAGAGAGATTTACACACCTGTCAAGAAATTTATTTACACACCTGTCCAGAGAGGATTTATTTACACACCTGTCAAGAGAGATTCATTTACACACCTGTCAAGAGAGATTTATTTACACACCTGTCAAGAGAAGAGGGATTTATTTACACACCTGCCATGTTAATTAGCTTTTAGTATACCTTTTCTTTTCATACACCTGCCTATGTACCTGGTGTTTATACACCTGTTTACACATCTGTTCTTTTTATGCACTTGTTTATACACCTGTTTACATACCTGTTTATATGCCTATTCTTTTTATACACCTGTTTTATATACCTGTCTGTACACCTGTTTATATACCTGTTTATATACCTGTTTATACACCTGTTTATATACCTATTTATACACCTGTTTATACACCTGTTATATACCTATTTATACACCTGTTTATACACCTGTTTATATACCTGTTTATATACCTGTTTATACACCTGTTATATACCTATTTATACACCTGTTTATACACCTGTTTATATACCTGATTATACACCTGTTTTTATATACCTGCCAATATATCATACGCCTGTGTATTAATTCTCTCCTATGTATTAAATGGATTCTCGATGAACTTTCTTTATTCCCAATGTATGCCTCGATGTAAGCAGCTAACAGAGAGAGAGAAAGAGAGAGAGAGAGAGAGGGAGGGAGGGAGGGGGGGAAGAAGAAATGGGAGGGAGGGAGGGAGGAAGTGTAAGCAAGGGGAAGGAGCGAGCCGTATTGTTAGCGGGTGTTGCTAGTTTCTCCGTAATTTCTCTCCTTTTTCACCTATGTAAACACCTAAGCCAATATTTGAGTTTGAATACTCATTCCCTATCATGTAGTAATATTTTGGAATACTATATGCAGTCCTAGTACTGCGTTCCTCCTAATGTAGTTGGAATTGTTGATAAAAGGTATTTATTAAAGTAGGCCTTGTGCGCGTTCATAAGAGATTCAAATTTTTTACTGGTTATCGACGTAAACTTCTTTCACAAAATACAATAAATATTGTGTAAAAAAAGATCGTATTAAAGTCATTAATTCATTTTAAGTCATCATTTCAAGGAATATTGAGTTTGGAAGCAAATATAAAAATTTTCTCATGATTTGAATCGAACGCCATATCTATTTTGGCGCGTCAGTGCCGCGCAGTGAGTCTTTGAGTGTGGGTGTGCGTCAATTCGTCGCGGGACATTCCCTGTTTTCTGCAGCATGTGAGTAAATTTGAGGCTTAATGTAATATTTTGGTAGCTTATTATGTCATTTGTGTTGTGTGGACGCAAATAATGAATCACAATTAGTAGTAAATTAGGTGATACGGTCGTCTTCC
>NC_137038.1:1622500-1642500 GCF_032717465.1 Coenobita brevimanus
CACCACACCTACCCCCTCCAGTTCACCCACTTGTTCTCCTCCCCTGTGTTCTTCCCTCCTTCCTTCCATCCTTCCGTTCTTTCCTATATCCCTCGCATCCCACACCACACTTACCTCAAAATCCAATGAGATGCACAGCGATACCTTGTTTCTACTCTCTTCTTCATCTTTCCTGGTTTTCCTCCATCCCTCCCCCCTTTTCTCCATCCTCCCCAGCTTTCTTTCAACCTTCCTTCCATTCCTCCATCCTTCCCTCCCTCTTTCCATTCTTCCCTCATCCTCCCATCCTTCTCTCTCTAAACCTACTCCAAGATCATTCGGGATAAGCACGAGAGTGATTCGTTTCTGCACCTTTCTTCCTTTCTTCCCTCCATCCTTCCCTCCCTTCCTTTCTTCTTCCATCCTGTTTTCCTTCCCTTCCTTCCTCCGTCCTTTCTTTCTTCCCTCCCTTCCTGTGTCCTTTCTTTCTTCCCTACTTTCCTCCATCATTCCTTCCTTCCATCCCTCTTTCCCTCCCTCCTTCTATTCCTTCTTTTCTTCCTTCTACCCTTCTTTCCCTTCCTTCCTCTCTTCCTTCTTTCCTTCCTTCCATCCTTCTTTCTTCCCTCCCTCCCTCTCTTCCTTCTTTCCTCCCTTCCTTCCATCCTTCCCCTCACCACGCCTACCTGAGATCGTCAAAGATAAACAGAGGGATAACTCGTTTCTACCCGGGCCCTGGATCGCGAGCCTCACCACCACACCAAAACAACACACATATTCCCTTCAACCCCCTCTCTTGCCACCACATCATTATTTAACGTCAATTCTCGCTATCTTCAGACGATTTCTTTCAGCTTAGAGGTTTAGATGGAGTATTCTTTAATCTAGACATCCCTTTCAGGCCTATTTTATCCCAGACGATTTTATTCAGCATAGGAACTTAGATGAAGCTTTCTTTTGACTTTATTATAGATCCTTAATACCTGGAAATAATATATATTGTCTGGAAGTAGCTAAAATAAAGTAGGGTAAAGAAGAATAAAGCAGAGTAAAGTAGAATAGAGTGAAAATGGATTACTTCGTAGGCTAAATAAGATATAAAAGAACGTGCTTGGGCTGAAAGGGTTGCCTGGGATTGTTTCTTGACTCTTCACCTCGAGGACTTCTTCCCTCAGCTGGATAAAATCGTCTGTTATTAGTCAAAGGAAAGGCCATGATTTGGGGATGAACTATTAACCCTATTGTGTGTGTGTGTGTGTGTGTGTGTGTGTGTGTGTGTGTGTGTGTGTGTGTGTGTGTGGTGAACTGTGTGTGTATGTGTGTGGGGATGAACTATTAACCCTATGTGTGTGTGTGTGTGTGTGTGTGTGTGTGTGTGTGTGTGTGTGTGTGTGTGTGTGTTCTGCAGTACCATCCTCCTTATGGGGAACAAGGAAGTGGTTGAGTGACGCTTGCATATCCAGGCAGTAGAGACACTAAGGTGTATCAGTGGCACCACGTGAAGGCTCCCATCTCTGGCACCTTATAAACTTTTAACACATACGAGACTTCCCTTAAAAAATAAATAAATAAATAAATAAATAAATCGCATGCAAGTTGGAAAAATAACAAAATAGGAAAAAATAGAATTGATGTAAAGGAGTTTTTGAAGATTAGCTCACTCTGCCGTTTCAAAAAATCCCTCGAACTGAATAAAATCGTCTGGAGATAAACACACACACACACACACACACACACACACACACACACACACACACACGAGGGCTAGTTTTTCTGTTACATAATGTTTTTTTTTTTTGTGACTTTTTTCTTCTTCGATTCCATGACGTCACGTGCGAGTATATTCTGTGTGTGTGTGTGTGTGTGTGTGTGTGTGTACGTTAGAGAAGCGTAAATACGTCCCACTTCCCATCAAAATCAAGTTAGAGCTAAAATCCCATCCCTTCTAACGGTATCTTCGACCTTAACCCCGTGAACCCGATGTCTCTCTCTCTCTCTCTCTCTCTCTCTCTCTCTGTATTTTACTGACCTAGTGTGGAACTCCATTTGCCCTACATCATCCAAACACAAACAGACCCAAACAATCATGTCTCACTTGACCTAAAACACAAACACACACACACACACACACACACACACACACACACACACACACACACACACACAGAGTTATTGTCATTATTATTATTATTATTATTATTATTATACCCACACGTACGTTCATATCACCTGGCAGTGGATCCGTCTGGCCATTTTAGTACCACCACGTGAAGGTGACCCTGATCCTGGATTCGCCTTTGTACGCCAAGCAGTCTGTGTGGAGGTGTGCGAGGGGGGGAGGGGGTAGCCAAGGAGGTGAATATCTTACCTTCTCTCTCTCTCTCTCATCCGTCTTCCTGTCTCCTCATTCATCTCCCCGCCTCCCTCTTCATCTCCATGCTTTTCTCCTGGCTTCTGTTTTTCCTCTCTCCTCTCCATTTGCATCCCTACCTCTCTTCCTCCCCCCTCCCCCCTTCTTCCCTCCCCTAGCCTTCTCTCTCTCCCTTCACCCCCCTATTTTCACCACAACCATCATCATCATCATCATCATCATCATCATCATCACTAATGCCATTCTTTTCACTGGCATCATCACCAATTCTCACCATCACCATTATTTACACCACCAGTCCCCACATTATCAGTCTAATCATCACACTGTCACCACCTCAGAAATAATGATCACCAGTGTTATTATTATGTACAGTCCTTCCACTACAAAAATTAAGTACATTGTGTTTTTTATTTTTAAGTTTAAACCGCAAGAACCCAGTACAAGTATACCCTCCCTAGAATATAGTACATTTCAGTATATCAGTAAATCATCAGAGAGAGAGAGAGAGAGAGAGAGAGGAGGGGGGGCTCTATACCTGCACACGAACTCGCCTAAAAAGAAAAATTATATATAAATACGCCATTCTTTGAACGTCTATTAACCTTAAGAGTCCCCAGTAAACGATGACCCTCCACAGAAAACGGGAACTTGTAAACAAAGACCCCGCCGTCCAATATACTTCCTTGATCTCGGATTTGCCCCTAGAAAAATGTTGTCCCGGCGTCCCTGAGCTTATCCGTGCGTCAGTGGGACATCCTCAGGGGCATTTGGATCCCTGAGGGGTGGGGGAGGGTACAGGGGCGTGAAGGAGGGGCAAACAAGTCCTTGGGCATCGAAGCGTGACGGGAGAATGAGTTGGCGGGACACGAAGGACTGGTTTGAGGGAGGAATAAAGAGATGGTTGTGGTAAAGAGAAGAAGAAGAGTAAGAGGAGGAGAAGAAGGGGGAAGAAGAGTAGGAGGAGGAGGAGGGAGAAGAAGAGTAGGAGGAGGAGGAGGAGGAGGGGGAAGAGGAGTATTGTGATGATGATAAATATTAGACAATCATATTTTACTGTCACAATCTTCCACTCGATTCAGTACATTATTACCCCGAACAGTCGATGTTACTTTTATGTCCCTAATTTTACTGCACTGTGAACAGGGACAAGGAGGGTGGGGACAAAGGGAGAAGAAAAGGGAGATGGGTGGATATTGAGAACTGATCAAGGGACAAAACTAAGGGAGGAGAGAGAAGGAATTGGGTAAGAGAGGAAGGGGTGAAGAAGAGAGAGAAGATTAAATATGGCCAAGATGCATGAGAAGAAGTAGTAACAGATGATACAGAGGAACATGTGTGGATTAAGACTATGAGAGAGAGAGAGAGAGAGAGAGAGAGAGAGAGAGAGAGAGAGAGAGAAAAGCTGTTTTGGTCTCTGACATACACACTGATCGACTGTTTTTGGTCCTTCGTGTTGTTGTTGATATTGACTCCTCCTGCGACGGTTCCTCCATCTCTCTCTCTCTCTCTCCCTGTTTTAAATTTTATATTCCCACATTCCTTTCTTCTCTTTTTATCCTTTCGCTCCTTTCTTCCTTTGGTCTCCCCCTCTTTTTTTTTTTTCATTTTTCCCTCCTTCCCTCCTTCCTTTTTCTTTCTTCCTTCAGCCCCTCTTTCCCTTCCTTCTCCCTCCCTCTCCTTCCCTCATTCTCTTTTCTCTCTTCCTTTAGCCAGTCTTTCTCTTCCTTCTCCTTCCTTCTTTCCTTCCTTCTCCTCTCTTCCTTCAGCCCCTCTTTCCCTCCCTTCTCCCTCCTTCCCTTCTTTCTCCCTCCTTCCTCCCCTTCCCTTCTTCCCTTTTCTCTTCCTTCTCTCTCGTTCCTCCCCTTCCCTCCTTCCTTTTTCTCTTCCTTCTCTCTCGTTCCTCCCCTTCCCTCCTTCCTTTTTCTGTCTTCCTTCTCTCTCCTTCCTCCCCTTCGCTCCTTCCTTTTTCTCTCTTCCATCAGCCCCTCTTTCCCTTCCTTTCTCTCTCCTTCCTCCCCTTCCCTCCTTCTCCTGTCTTCCTTGTCTCTCCTTCCCTTCCTTCTCTCTTCTTCCTCCCCTTCCCTTCTTCCTTTTTCTCTCTTCCTTCTCTCTCCTTCCTCCTCTTCCCTCCTTCCTTCCCTCCATTTCCCTCCTCCATTTGACGTTTTTCACAGACGCAAGGTTATTGGGAGCCGTTTGTGTTGTTGTTGTTGTTGTTGTCGATGCTGATGGTGGTGGTGGTGGTGATGGTGGTGAAGATGATGATGATGATGATGATTCCCAGACCTGACCATATATCACCTGATTCTCTCTCTCTCTCTCTCACACACACACACACACACACACACACACACATACTACACTGAATTTCCTACATACCTTTCACAAATACACACACACTCACTACTCTGGCATCACCCTGCACACCTCCCACGTAAAAATGTCATGCAGCGCCCGTCTTTCTACATATCCATCTCTCTTTTTGGCCTAACTCTTTCATGCAGGATTTAGCCAGTGGTCTCAATCCTTAATCCCTGTAATCCCAGTGTGTATTTTGGGTCACTTTGCTACTGAGAGACGGTTTTATTTAACTTAGAAGAGCAACACAATAGTCTAGGCAAGAAAGCTTCCAAACACCTCTTCCATAGCGATTTATTTTTGGATGTGGCTGGCATATATCCTTCTGCACGTCATTTATGCAGTGTATGACGATTTTGGAAGAATTTATATAACACAAAAGAGGACAGTAAGGCGTAATAAGCAAGAGGACGAAGAAGGGACAGCAAGGTGTAATAAGAGGACAGTAAGGTGTAATAAGCAAAATAAATCGCTTAAGAATGGTGTTAGGGAGCTTCCTCAACCGACGGGAATACGAACCCAGGCTCATCTGAATGTGAACCTAGTGGACTGCAGGCTTAAGTCCCCCCCCCCACCTCCTCCTGCAGCCCACCATCCGCCTTTCGGGGATAGGGACGCTACTGAGGGATGTTTGTATAGTCAGGTAGTGGAGCGGCCTGGTCATACAGGTGCCACCACGTGAAGGAGTCCTCTCTAACAGCCGTGCAGGTGTTAGTGGAGTATTTAATTCCTCCTTCTCTATCCTAAAGTAAAAAAAAGTGTCTTGAAATAGTAAGAATAATATACAAACAACGTCAAGGAACTAAGAGGCTAAATGCGCACGCCAACACACACACACACACACACACACACACACACACACACTGATACACACACGCACACACTCACACACACACACACACACACACACACACACACACACACACACACACACACACACACACACACACACACACACACACACACACACACACACACACACACACACACACACAATTTCTCTCTCTCTCTCTCTCTCTCTCTCTCTCTCTCTCACACACACACACACACACACACACACACACACACACACACTCACCAAGTCAGCCCTGAAACACTCGCCCTAATATTATTTTTTCCCCCTTCCTACGACCTTCAGCCTCTCGAACGCATTGTCTTCGGCATACAGAACTGTGCGAGATGGGCATGTTTTTTTTTTTTTTAACCATTTTTATTCTCCTTCGATTCTGTGACGTTCTTTGTGTGTGTGTGTGTGTGTGTGTGTGTGTGTGTGTGTGTGTGTGTGAGAGAGAGAGAGAGAGAGAGAGAGAGACAGACAGACAGACAGACAGACAGACAGACAGAAATTTTGTGTGTGTGTGTGTGTGTGTGTGTGTGTTATAAGAGGAAGTTTTTATTTTTAGATGAGGGGACGCCTGTAGGATCGGCCCGGTCCGTCTGTCACTCACGAACATTTTTCGGACGTGTGGTGCTTTACACCCGTAGATTTTAGCGGAGCCTCTTATAGCAGCCCTGATGATTCCGCATTTATCTTGTATTTTTTTGTATTTTTTTCTCTCGTAACCACAAGAGAAATATATTAATCTTAGAATAGAATTTGTCATATTGAAGGCTGCATCTAACCCCTCTAGATCCAATAGTCTTTCCTAAGCTGAATAAAATCGTCTTGAAGGAGCGAGAGTGTTGTCTTGGAAGGGCGGCATCGTGATCAAGGGGTTAACTTCCTCAGGGTCTTTACAACAAAAATAATGACAACAGCAACAATACGAGGCACGTTGACGATGCGGAGTAAATAGAATGGAAAAAAGAAAAAGCGACAGAAAAATATAATCGAAAATAGAAAGAAAGAAACAGAAAAATAATCGAAAATGAAACAGAAAAATATAATCGAAAATAGAAAAAGACAGAAAAATATAATCGAAAATAGAAACAGAAAAATATAATCGAAAATAGAAAAAGACAGAAAAATATAATCGAAAAAGAAACAAAAATGTAATCGAAAATAGAAACGGAAAAGTATAACAGAAAATAGAAACAGAAAAATATAATCGAAAATAGAAAAAGACAGAAAAATATAATCGAAAAAGAAAGAAACAAAAATGTAATCGAAAACAGAAAGAAAAAGAAAAATATAATCGAAAAAAGAAACAGAAAAATATAATCGAAAAAAGAAACAGAAAAATATAATCGAAAATAGAAAAAGACAGAAAAATATAATCGAAAAAAGAAACAGAAAAATATAATCGCAAATAGAGAGAAACAGAAAAATATAATCGAGAAAAAAATATATAATCGCAAATAGGAACAGAAAAATATAATCGAAAATAGAAAGAAACAAAAATATAATACAGAAAAATATAATCGACCTTCACGACATCCTCCCAACCCCCTCCAGCCCCACTCAAGTTGGGGGTGGGGGTATGGGGTGGGGGGTTTGGGGGGATATGCAAATAGGACTACTGTGTTGTAACCTTTGACCTCCAATGCCCGGGTTTGACAGCTATATGGTCTCCTGCTGCGGCCACTCCTCACAGGATGCTGCGTAGGACGATAGATAGATAGATACGGTGGATAGAGAGATAGATAGAGATGTTGTATAGCCCTCCCCCACACGATGCGGCGCCAGACAGTACACAGATGCAGCGGATACGAAGATAAATTGTTGTTTTAAGACCACCTGGAGGAGAATACAGACACACACACACACACACACACACACACACACACACACACACACACACACACACACACAAAGCCAGTATACTTATTCTATTTTTACTGTGTCTCTACTTCACAAAACAATGATTTTATTTTACACCTCCATACCGAAAATGTTTATCGTGAGGCTTCAACAGTTTTAGCCCCTCTTGGACCCTCTTCAAGTCTGTACGAAACTGTTGCCTCCTCACAATGTACAGCTTTAGAACGTGCGACTGTAATTCCTTCTTTGTTTCTCGAGACTCTTGGGAAATGCTTGGTAGGATTCTTTGTTTTTCTTTTCATTATTCGCTTGCAGTTTGTTTTTCTCTTTTAATTTGTGTTATTGTCTTGCACTGTCTTTCCTTCTTCATCCTTTTTACTCGTCATCTCTCTGGCATTTCTCCTTTCTCTCCCCTTTTACCTCTTCCTGTCTCAAATTGTTCTTATTTCTCTTTCCCGTCTCCTCTCCTTCTCTCCCTCCTTTCCTCTTCTCATTCCCTTCCCTATCTTTGTTTCCCTCTCTCCCCTCTCCTTACTTTCCTCACACTCCTTTCCCTTTCTTTCCCCTTCTCCTCATCTTCTTTTTCTCTCTTCGCCTCACATCTCCTCTCTTCTTCTCTCTCCCTCTCCTCTCTTCTTTCTTGACGTCATTTCTCTCCCTTTCCTCTTCTCTCATTTTCCTCTCCTCCTTCTTCCTTCCTCCTCTCCTGCCGTTTTTTTCTTCTCCAACTCACTTATTTTCTTCCTAAACTCACACCCCTTACAAATTCCCCCTCCTCTCTCTCTCTCTCTCTCTCTCTCTCTTTGCTATTGCTCAGGCAGTACACAAATTGCATGCAAGCTGGTTTAATCCCTTGCAACACTGCAATATTGACAGAGGCATGCATCTAGAGACAATCCCCATTATTATTATTATTATTATTATTATTATTATTATTATTATTATTATTATTATTTTACTTCAGCTTGGCTTAAAATTGCCATCTCTCTATCCAGAGTGCTTAGCAGTAACAATTAACAGTAGAATATGATACTAGTCACGGGGAAGTGCTACGGAGAGGATGTACAGTAGAGCCGTAGTATTTATGCCATCGGTTAACACTAGATTATGATGATAGTCACGAAGAAGTGCTGTGGAATAATATTGAGCCGTAGCACTGTCTGACACTGAGACATGTGATATAAGCTGCAAAAGGACGAAAATCTGGGCCAAGTTAAGATGAAAGAAATGTAGTAAAAAATTAATTGCTTAAAGTCACAATCATTTTATCTTTTCACATAATATACAAATCATTCTAAACGTCAAAAATATGTTTACAATTATTTTATTGTTTTCCATAGAGCTAGAATAGTAAATTGGGAGAAACGATAAATCAGTTTAAAGCAAGCAGTTTAATTATATAAAGATTTTTTCCTGTACTGAGGTATAGCATCTTATATTATTCTCTCTCTCTCTCTCTCTCTCTCTCTCTCTCTCTCTCTCTCTCTCTCTCTCTCTCTCTCTCCCAGGTCCCAAGACTAAGAACATTTGCACAACCGCTCCCTCTCTCCTTCACTGTCTCCTCCCTCATTTATCTCTCTCTCTCTCTCTCTCTCTCTCTCTCTCTCTCTGATCCTTCCTTCCATCCTTCCTTCCATCTTTACTTCCTTCATTCTCTCCACCCTTCCTCTTCCTCTCTCTCTCTCTCCTTCCTTTCTTGATCTCACTACCTTCCCTTTATATTTCCTTCCTTCCACCTCCTTCTCATCTTCCTCCTCTTCCTGTTCTTCGTTCTTCTCCTCCTCCTCTTCCTCATCGCCGTTCTCCTCCTCCTCCTCTTCTCCGTTCTCCTCCTCCTCCTCCTCTTCCTCCCCTTCTTCGTTCTCCCCCTCCCACCTGCATCGCCAGGTTAACTAAGGGATCTCTCGGGAGGTAGGATTCTGGCTGCTACTATACGGGGGGAAATACCGCACATGTATACCTGCATACTTACACGCACATACGCAAACGCACACACACATGGTCATTCACACTAACATACGTACATACATACAGCTCATATACCCAAGCATACATACAGAACATACTCATCCGCACATGCTTACATACAAAACATACATACACACATGAATAAACCTCATATACACAAGTATACATACACACTTAGTCATTCGCACATGCTTGCATACATACATACAGACAGACATACATACATAAAATCCATATACACTAGCATACATACACACATAGCCATTCGCACATGCTTCCATACAAAAACATACATACATACATACATACATACATAAATATCATATACACAATCATACATACACACATACTTATCGACACAAACATTCATAAAAAATACATATATACTACCATGGTCGATATGCCACACATACACACACACACAGAAACTCGTACGTACATAGAAATATACATACATGTACACATATACACCACGATTACGTTCATATTCGCACTATCTATTTATCTATCTGTCTGTCTATCTATCTATCAAAAAAAAATTAACAGAAAAATAAATGTAAGCATAAATGGAGAGGATAGCAGAGAGAGAGAGAGAGAGAGAGAGAGAGAGAGAGAGAGTAGGTGATGCCACTCTTAAAGACGATAAAGCCACGAATGAAGAGGAAGAGAGAGAGAGAGAGAGAGAGAAGAGAGAACTAATTAAAGATAAGAGCATGCAAACAGGAGAGTAAACAGGAGGAGAAAAATTATTCACATTTACGAAAACACAACAGGAAGGGAGAGAGAGGAACAGGAAGTAGAAAAAGAGAGAGAAAAAAAGAAATGAGAAAGCAGGAAGAATTGGAGGGAGGGAGAAAAGCTAAGAGGAAGAGAGAAAGAGAGAGGTGAAAAGTGAGAGAATGGAGAATAACATACATGAGATAGATAGATAGATAGATAGATAGATAGATAGATAGGCAGGTAGGTAGGTAAGAGAGAGAGAGAGAGAGAGAGAGAGAGAGAGAGAGAGAGAGAGAGAGAGAGGCAGGCATATTACGAAATCTGATTACGTACAACTTGGCATCATATAACAATGCGTCTGTGTGTGTGTGTGTGTGTGTGTGTGTGTGTGTGTGTGTGTGTGTGTGTGTATGTGTGTGTGTGTGTGTGTGTGTGTGTGTGTGTGTGTGTGTGTGTGTGTGTGTGTGTGTGTGTGTGTGTGAGAGAGAGAGAGAGAGAGAGAGAGAGAGAGAGAACAATGGAAGCAAGGAGGAATAGGAAAGGGGAGGAAGGAAAAAATGAGAGAAATAGAGGAAGAGGAGGAATATAGATGAGAGAGAGAGAGAGAGAGAGAGAGAGAGAGAGCCTCCCCTGGGATATGCAGTCTTTATTCCTTTTGCTGTGTATTGTCTTTTGTTGCTTTATCTTCTTTAATGTTGGCCTCTCTCTCTCTCTCTCTCTCTCTCTCTCTCTCTCTCTCAGGTTGGGGATAAAGGAGAAAGACGAGAAGGATTAAGGGAAAAAGGAAGAGAGCGAGCGAGAGAGAGAGAGAGAGAGAGAGAGAGAGAGAGAGAGAGAGAGAGATGGGGGTGGGGGGAGAATGAATGGACGACACAGGATTGAGGACAGGAGGAGGAGGGGGAGGAGGAGGAGGAGGAGGAAGAGGAGGAAGGAAGGAAGGAAGGAGGGACGGAGAGAAAGAAGAAAGCAGGGAGCGAAAAAGAAGATAGGAAGGAGTGGAGAAAGAAAGGAAGGAAAGGAGGAGGAAAGAGATAGAAAATTGGAAAAGGATAGGGCACGGAGTTTAGTGGAGAGAGAGAGAGAGAGAGAGAGAGAGAGACTGACAGACATACAGTAGAGTGGTAAAGTTCATTGGGTGACACTAAAGGAGAGAGAGAGAGAGAGAGAGAGAGAGAGAATGAAAAAAACTATATAAAAAATTTTAGAGATACAGAAGTAATCAGGAAACAAAAATGAATGAGAATGAATGAGGGAAGGAAGAAAGTAAAGAAGGGAAAGGGGAATGGAATGATTGAATGAATGAAAGAATGAATTAGTGAATAAATGAATTAATTAATGGGGTGAATGACTGAATGGAGTGAATGAATGAACGAATGAATGAATAAATGAATAAATAAATAATGAATGAGTGAATGAATAAATGAATGCATAAATGGATGAATGAATGAACAAAAGATGAATATATGAAATGAATCGATGGACGTATGTATGGGTAGATGGATGGATAGATGGAATGAATGAATGAATGAATGAATGAATGAATGAATGAATGCGTGAGGGAAGGAAGGAAGGAAAGAAGAACAGAAAGAGATTTGGACAAGGAAAGAGGTAGAGAAGATAAAGAGGGAGGCGGAGAAAGAGAAAGGAGAGTATAAAAGGCGTGAAGGAAAAGAGGAAATGGGTAGGAAAGGAGAAAAAGAAAGAGAAAAAGAGGGAGAAAGAGGAGGAGAGAAGAGTTGGAAGAGAAGGAGAAAGAAGAGGATTTACAGAGGGAGGAAAGTGAGGAGAAGGGAGGAAACGAGAAAAAGAAGGAAGAAAAGAGGGAGCGAAGAAGCTAGAGGAGAGAAAGAAGGAGAGAAATAAAAGAGAGGGAGAGAGAGAGACTGGTCTGTATATCATACCCTAAAAGCGGTCACTGGCTGAGAGAGAGAGAGAGAGAGAGAGAGAGAGAGAGAGAGAGAGACGCAGAGATCAGAGGGGTAGGAAGGGGGAGAGAGAGAAAAATAAGAGAAGTGGAAGAAGAGTAGGATTACAAAGAGAGAGAGAGAGAGAGAGAGAGAGAGAGAGAACAGGAAAATAATAAAATAACAGCAGAGTCATCACCATCATCATTACTCACTAATAAAACGGGTGGGAGAAAGAAAGATAAAGTTCAGAGGGTGAAACTAAAGGAGAGAGAGAGAGAGAGAGAGAGAGAGAGAGAGAGAGAGAGAGAGAGAGAGAGAGAGAGAGAGAATATCCAGCTAATGAACAGGACCACTAACAAAAGCAGAGAAAACAAAAAGATTAAAAAAAAACACACACACAAACACAGCCAAATTAACCAGGACGCATGGAATCAAAAACATTACATAAACATGAACACAAGCAAAACAAGAAGCTGAAGTTATACGTGGACAAGCAAGCAAATAAACAAACTAAATATATGTACACGGACTATTCACAAACTAGTAATAACCACTCACCTTTCACACACACACACACACACACACACACACACACACACACGTACAAATAGCCAGTAACACGTACATAAACAGAAAACAACACTACTCACACACACACACACACACACACACACACACACACACACACACACACACACACGGATTATGAATGGAGGGGAGTGAATGAGAGAAGCAGTTGGCCGATCAGATGGAAACAGACTTACGCAATCAGACATGTGATCACAATGGCAACTGGTCATCATCATCATCATCATACCTATCGGAATTATCATCATCATCATCATCATCATCAGTAAAACCAATAGTATCATCATCATCAAGTAATCAGTAGTGGCTTCATCGTCATCATCATCATCATCATCAAAAGCCTCATCAGTAAAATTAAAAGCACCATCATTAAGTTATTACGTGTCATCATCATCATCATCATCATCATCGCAACAACTGCATAGTCAACCTCTCTGCCCTTCAAAAAAAAAAAAAAAATCAATGAGGTAAGCGATGCACCAAGTGTTATGACCACTGCAGTCCGCCATCACTTTTTTTGTCATGTTACATCATCTTTCACGTAACACCCCCCCCCTTAAATAACACACACACACACACACACACACACACACACACACACACACACTACTGCTTCACTCTTAACTACACTTTTCACTTTAACTTGGCCTAAAATTGCCGTCTCTCCTTGAATGCTTAGTTGTAACGATAGATTAACACCAGACTGTGATGCTAGTCACGAAGAAGTGCTAAGGAAGGGATGTAGTAGAGCCGTAGCATTGTCTTTCCCTGCCACTGAGCAACGAGAAATTAGCTGGAAATAGACGAAAATATGGGCCAAGTTAAGGTGAAAGAATTAAAAAAACGTACATAACTAAAAAAACTTACATACCTACACATACACCTTTACACCAACACTAATCCGTATACTTACACTCATATAAAGAAAGTCAGTACACATAGCTAATACCCACACTCACATGCACACGCACACCTATGTACACGCTTTCACGTACACACTAATGAACATTCAGACTTACGTACATTAACTAAACAATATTTAAATGTGCAGTAAGATCTAAATTAATCCTAAGTGAAAGGAAGAATCTGTTAATTTATATTTTGGTGGGATTTCCATTGCATTTATTTATCTGTTTGTGTTTGGAGTGCGACCCTTTGCTGCTTTCTAAACTCTCACTTTCATTAGTCTGTCTGTCATCTCTCTCTCTCTCTCTCTCTCTCTCTCTCTCTCTCTCTCTCTCTCTCTCTCTCTCTCTCAACACAACCCCTCTAATCATCAAACAGGTAATTAAAAACTCCTTGCACAATGGAGTCAAACTCGTCCAATATTCAACACTAATCAAAGTCCCGTCAGCCACATAGCTCACAAAATCCCTCATAATCATCACTATTTTATTTTTCCAACGCCGCCGTCTTTCAAATCAAGCAAAACATCCACCAAAATAGAGTTATTATGTTGCCAACTCAACTACACAACCCGTTTTTAATATCGGGGTTGTGGGCGGGCGGAGGGGAGTATATGATGGCCAGATGGTAGGAAATCTTATATAATCATCGCCTTGGTATCGCCCTCGTCAAAATTAATGGTTTTTTGAGTGACATAGGAGGTTGAAAATATATGCTAGATTATATAAATGCCACTAGATAAAACTCAAGAGGCAAAATCACGTCTCTCTCAACTCGATAAAGACAGAGGAAGAAAAACCATGCTCTCTTTCTGATGCGATAACATGCACTAGCTCCTCTTCCTTAGCCATTTAATTCTGCCCATTTCACCACCATTAATAAACAAATAAATAAATAGACAGACAGACAGATAGATGGATAGATAGATAGGTAAATAGATAGATAGATAGTTAGATAAATAAATAAATAAATGGAGCAATGCAGCCTAACTACCCACGTCCAAAGTGCAAGCGTCGATATCAAACGCCAATTATGCAAACAAAAGAAATTGGAGAGCATATAAAATTGATATTATGCATGAAAAGCGAGAGGGACTGTGCTTTGGTGAACAGGACGGCGTTCCAATATTCCCCCACGATATTATTTTGCCTGTATAGACTCGAATGCACTTTCGGTACACACACACACACACACAAACCTTCCCTACCCTCCCACACCCACACTTCACCGGACTAAGCAGATTAAATTCCAAGCAAAAAAAGGTTAAGGAAAAAAATCCATAACAAGGGAAAATTACTGAGAGCTAATATCACCCCCCCCCCATCTCAAAACCCAGCAGCGCCTTCGTGCCCAAAACCCCGGCGATTTTATGGGAAACTAATATTAACTCAGACCCACCCGAGACGCCCCACCAGGTTCCAATCACAGGGGCTGAGGAAAAATGGAAGACAGGAAGAAAGAAGGAGGAGGAGGAGAGACTGTAAGGATTGACGAAGGATTGGATTCCGTATTGACATCTGCTCTGAATCTTGGAAGGATGTGAAGAGCCTTATCTGATTCAGGGAAGGATGTGGAGCTTCTTCCCTAGTTCTGTTATGATTTTGTATATATTTTTTTTCACCGTGGGATGTATAACACAGGTCTGTAGATAGATAGATAGATAGATAGATAGATAGATAGAGATAGAGAGAGAGAGAGAGAGAGAGAGAGAGAGAGAGCATACGTCCTTGTAGTGAAGGGATAAAATGATGAGAGGCGGAGGAAGATGAGAGGGCAATTTTCCGACCTCGTTGATGGCTTGACTCATTGACTAAACATTTTTTGGTCCAGATGTTAGCTTAGGAGGAAAGATAAGAGAGAGAGAGAGAGAGAGAGAGAGAGAGAGAGAGAGAGAGAGAGAGAGAGATTTTTATTTCAGTATAGCACACACATAAACATACACACTCTGCACTGTCTTATACGCACATATATATACTATCGTTTGTGTACAGATTTTTTTTTCATCTCACACACACACACACACACACACACACACACACACACACACACACACACACACACACACACACAGTTCCAGGAGGGCAAACACAGGATTGGGAGTTTTATATCACGGGTCCCTGAGTCTGACGGTGACGCTCAAACATCACACACAAAAGAGCAGGGATCACGTCAACCCTTTCCCTGAAGCCTGTATATCTGAGTTTTATATTTAGTGCAATACCACGAAATTTTATAAAGAAAAAAAAAAACAGTGAAAAAACGAAAGATATAATTTTGATTCGACTGCATATGGGTGATTAAAACAGACATTCATTTTATAACTTAAGTCTAAAAAACTGATATTCATTTTTCAGCTTAAGTTTCAATCAGACATTCATTTTATAACTTTAGTCTAAATCTGACATTCATTTTCCAGCTTAAGTTTTAATTGGACATTCATTTTTCAGCTTACGTTACAATCGGACATTCGTTTTTCAGCATAAGTTTCAATCGGATATTATTTTTTCAGCTTAAGTTTTAATCTGACATTCATTTTATAGCTTATGTCTCAATCTTCTGCTACAGCACGAGCTACAACAGTCAAATTTCCATTCAGGTCCCCAAATGTACTGCTGGGTGGGTGAAGAAGGACAACCATGACCTTTGCCCTGTCCTGACCTTAGACACGTCGTACCTTGGTTGGACGTAAAATAAGGACCCGGATGCGGCGACACGTTTGACAGTCACTGGTCTGGGGGAAGATTTTGGTGTCTTCCATGTCAGTGTCGATGCGGTGTGAACAGAAAGGTACGCAGAGAGAGAGAGAGAGAGAGAGAGAGAGAGAGAGAGAGAGAGAGAGAAGATAAAATATGTATCAGTGACAGTGAAAAATAAATGATCGTCAAAAATATAGAGAGAGAAATAGGAAAGAAAAACATCAATGAAAAAAGTGCAAAAAAACGTTGGCACCACATACATTAAAAAAAAAAGCTGAGTTGAAAATAAACCAAAGCACAGATAAATAAGTAAATAAATAAAAAATGCAGAAAGTACAAGGCAAAAAGCAACATTCAGAGCCGTATCTTTATTGGCGTAGAGATGTAAAAACTTCTCACCCATTTATTTTGTTTATTACACCTTAAATATTTTCTTTTATGTTACTGATGCAGACTAAGTAAATATTATAACCAATAAATATGTACAAGAGAGCATTAAAGTTTACTGCAAAATAGATCGCAAAGAGAGAAGTGTTAAGAAGTCTCCTGTGCTTAAGAGAATTTGCCCCTCAAGCTCCGCCACAATGTAAACAAACCAGCCTTCGAGTTAACCCCCCAACGCCTTCATTAAACAGGCAAATATCAGGACGAACAGCACATTAACACACGATCCGATACGCCGAGGGACATTTAGGGCTTACGATCCTCGGGCTGGATTGCCGAGAGGGGCGTGGGGCGAAGGGGCGGGGCGGGAAATGTCAACTTAAGGCGAGATAAGGACATCGGGCGTGGGAGGCCGCCATTACGGACCGCGAAGACGACGACGGTAGCGTGGATGAAAAGTTCGGTACAGGATCACAATTCGATTCTTTACACAACCATTGTTTTTTTTTATTTTTTTGTTGTTAACGTTTATCTAGGAGTATTTATATTATTTTTTTTATCTAGCAGTGTATATGATCTTTTCAATCTAGGAGTATATGTGATTTTAAGTTGGTATTTTTCTTGTACGACTGACGACGACGACGGTGGCTAAGGTAGAAAGTTTGCCCACAGATCAAAAATGGATCTCTTTGTCGAACTGTTGACTCATCTATTTTTCCTCATTCTTTTTTTTTTCTCCTTTCTCTCCCTCCTTTGTGTAAGAGTATATATGACTTTTTTTTTTTTTGAATCTAGGAGTGTATATAATCTTAAGTTTGCATTTTTTTTCTTCTGCGAATGACAACGAGAGGAAATTGCGTTTGCTGGATCTTGAATTTTTTACACCTTTGTCTTTTAAAATTTGACTCGTTTTATGTGGTTTTGCTGTCATGTAGTTATGTGTGTGTGTGTGTGTGTGTGTGTGTGTGTGTGTGTGTGTGTGTGTGTGTGTGTGTGTGTGTGTGTGTTTTTTTTTATATTTGGTTGTGTGTATAAGTACGTATTGAGAGAGAGAGAGAGAGAGAGAGAGAGAGAGAGAGAGAGAGAGAGAGAGAGAGAGTTGGTTGGTTTTATTCTTTTTATTTCACTTTATTTCTTCATTTCACAATTCTTACTGCCTCCAGGAGTAAAAACACATCCCCGTAGTGAAGAGGTTAGGCCCCCTCTGTGTGTGTGTGTGTGTGTGTGTGTGTGTGTGTGTGTGTGTGTGTGTGTGTGTGTGTGTGTGTGTGTGAGTAAGACTGGGCTTTGTATAGGCTTAGGTCTAGTGAAAGGAAAGAGACAGGCTTTATCCCATACCCACACACTACTCTCTCTCTCTTCTCTCTCTCTCTCTCTCTCTCACACACACACACACACACACACATATTATCTTCTCACACCCACACTCACATCCCTCATTACAAACACACACACAGATACACATATTATCTTCTCACATCCTCACCCTTATCCCTTATTACACACACACACACACACACACACACACACACACACACACACACACACACACACACACACCTGAAATCCAAAGAACTCAAAATTTCGGAGAAGAAGACTAATGAAAGGCGACGTCCTGCCAAAAATTATGATGCGTCAAGATTTTTTTTTTTTTTTTTTTTGAGTGCGGAAAAAAATGCGAAACGAGGCGCCAGTGGTGTTGATTTACGGAAGTGCGAAAAAAATAAATTCGTGAAAAATAAAGTAGTGAAAATACTGCTTTGCGAATCGGGGTGGGTGCGAAAAGGGATGCGACGTATCGGCGTGCGACGGAGTAAACAAAATTGCGGACTGCGAAAAAATGTGCGGAATTTTGGTGCGTGATATATGTGAGAAATTTTGTAGTGCGAAATATTTGTGTACTTATATATGTGGGGGAATTTTGGTGTGTGAAAAAATGTTCAAGACTTGCATACGGAAACTTGTTCAATAAAAGAAAAGGAAAAATGGAAAAGTGCTTATGAACTGATTGAAAGATGCGCAAAATTCCTCTGCTATCTGTCTTTCCTGTTTTTTTATAGATCTACCTCTGTCTGTCTATCTGTCTATCTGTCTATCTGTCTGTCTGTCTATCTGTCTATTTGATTTATTTTTGGACAGGGTTGGTTAATGTCCTCTTGCTCATTGTTTATAAAGAGTGTGGATGTGTTAGAAGGGTTTATGTAACACTCAGTAGGACAGTAAGGTGTAATAAGCAAAATAAGTCGCTCAGGAGAAGATGTTAGGGAGTCACGTGTTTGGCATGTGCGAAGCGTTAGCAGGGAGGGGCAGGAAGGACGAGCCCATTCATAGGTGGAGGGGGAGGGGGAGAGGGAGAGGGGAGAGGAGGGGGAAGGGAGAGGAGGGGAGGAGGAGAGGTAGGTGGGAGACAGAATTGTGAGTCACGATCCTTATGGGGTGTGGGAGTGGAGGAGGCTGGGAGAGGGGAGAGGGGAGAAGGGGAGACGAGGGAGAGAGGAGAGGATGGTGGCTGGGTCGCATTGACAGTCCTGGTGTTCGTGGGATGTGCTGGAGTGAGTTCGAGATCCACTGACTGCCGATAAGTTTGTTAGGAGGGCGCTCACAAACAAACGGATAACCAAAGCCAACACCCTACCACATTCTACCACAACTACCGTCTATTCCACCATCTGTGCCATGTAACTTCCCTACCACGTCACTGCTACCACTGCTACCACGTCCTTCTGTATCTGTCCTACCATACCACTGTCTGCTTTAATAAACAAACACTCAAAAGAAAGTTACACGAACCCGCTCTCACAAACAGTACAGACAGCCAAGCAGTCAAACAGTGCAACATCCAAACACACACACACACACACACACACACACACACACACACACACACACACACACACACACACACACACACTTCACATAATACTTCCGTTCTCGATATTGGCGTACGGAAATGAGTCTGTATTAATTTCCTGCTTGCGCACACACACACACACACACACACACACGCTTTACTGCTTGTTAGAGATACGTTTATTTTTGCGACTGTTCAGGCTTGTAAATCTCACAACCATCCTAAAAAATTTCTCATTATTATTATTATTATTATTATTATTATTATTATTATTATTATTTCCTCTTTATCTGCGTCGTTTTCTTCTTCGTCTTCTTTTTCCTCTTTTTTTTTTTTATTGAACTTCTAGTGACACTAACACGTAACAACTATCTTGATCCTCTCTCTCTCTCTCTCTCTCTCTAATGCCAACTTTCTGTGCCTTATACCGTAAGTGAGGATCAATGAACATTATCGTAAACCTCAAGCTTTCTCCTTGTTAAAAAAAAAATCAATATTCACAGCTTAGTGCGTTGTGTGGAGGGAGATCGTTACTGAGGAGGGATAGGAATGTCTGGTGGCCCTTTTT
>NC_137038.1:1647500-1657500 GCF_032717465.1 Coenobita brevimanus
ACCACTCATTTACCCAGTTAGTCATTCTCACAGTCATAATTTCCCACACTCATTTCCACACCCAGTCACCCAGTCAGCCAGTCACCCAGTCAGTCAGGCAGTCAGTTCAGTAATTTCCACACCACCCTCAGTGAAAATCGGCGGTGCATCTATATATAAATTTGATATGAATGTTCTTTTAGCCTTCATTATGGGAAATGTATGTTATGAAGGGAATGCCAATTTATGTGTATTGGATTAAATTTGCGTTTTTTTTGTGGGGGGGGTTGTGGTGAGGTCTTTTTTTGTTGCTTGTGCTGTTCTTGTGGTTATTATTATTATTATCATCATCATAATTATTACTGTTATTATTATCATTATTGCTGTTATTGTCATCACCATCATCATTATTATTACTGTTGTTATTATTATTATTATTACTACTACTACTGCTGCTACTACTACTACTACTACTACTACTATTACCGCTACTACTACTACTACTACTATTACCACCACCACTGCTGCTGCTACTATTATTATGATTATTATTATTATTATTATTATTTTGCCATTGTTATTACTATCATTAATATCATCAAAATCCCGACCTCTTTGACTGACCCATGGAAGGAAATTATTATTATTATTATTATTATTATTATTATTATTATAATTATTGAGTAACTGGACACGGAGACCCCTTATTAAAATTTGTTCATGCTACCTCCAGGGGCAAAAAAAAAAAAAAAAAAAGCGTAGCCAACAATTACAGTATATTAATTAATTTGTTTATCTGTTTATCTCTTTATTTATTTATTCATTATTTTGTTTATTTTTTACAGGAAGAACAAAGGACATGGGAAGCCTCTGCACTGTCCCTCTCCATGTATTGACTTCCTCTGAAAAGAAATATAAGGTATGCAAGAGCCTGAGTTTGGTATTAAGTGTCCACGAAGCGAGTTGTGTGTGTGTGTGTGTGTGTGTGTGTGTGTGTGTGTGAGAGAGAGAGAGAGAGAGAGAGAGAGAGAGAGAGAGAGAGAGACAGAGAGAGACAGACCCGGAATATTATTTCACCCACCGTCATGTGATTATAATTTACCTGCAGCCATAAATAATTATTTTGATGGTGAAAATGCGTGCGTGTGTGTGTGTGTGTGTGTGTGTGTGTGTGTGTGTGTGTGTGTGTGTGTGTGTGTGAGAGAGAGAGAGAGAGAGAGAGAGAACGTTTGTGATTTAGTGAACGAGAGACACACTATCATTCCATAACTATGTACAACAGCAGCAGGTCAATTAGTCACGGGATATTGAAAGACTAATGGTCGTTTCCACATCATTACCTCCTCGGGGGATTGAACCATTTATTCATGTATTTATACGTGCATGTGTATGAATTTTTACTAATTATGTTACTCTTAGATTTTAATTTTGCTATATGGAGATGACTGAGAGTTTCCACACGATGATGGTGACCTGTATATGTTCAGTTTCTCTCTTCCTCTCTCATCTTTTTCTTTCTTTTAGACACTCTTCATGCTCGTGTTGTTCCTTCATTTCTTCATCATTTCATTTTTTGGTACAGTTGTTCCTTAGGCAAATACCCCCAGACACCTTTATTATTTATTTGGATTTAGATTTTTCGAAGGGTCTAACTGGGTCAAAGGTAAAACCATACTCACACACATTTAGTGAAAAGTGGCAACACGAATCCGTAGAGTTTGCCAGCTTTTGCGAGGATGGGTGGAGACAGACCTCTGAGTTATTTATTTTTTTATCCAGTCCCAGTATGCGAAACAGTACGAAAATTGTGAGCATAATTTAAAGAAAAGATAATCAGGAATTACAGCAACTTATAGGAAACAAATCTGAACTCCCATTGCGTTTTTTTACAGTAATTAACTAAATAATATATAACAGCTTATTTTACAACAATTTTTAGTCATGAAATATAAGCTGCAATACGAAAAACGTGAGGAAATAAAACTACAGCCGTCAGAAAATCACAGCGACCTAAAAGAAGCCAAAGCCAAACTCGAATGCCCTCGTGTGTTTACATTCGACCACTGTTGCCAACATCACTCAAAACCCCTGGCGCGCGAAAACGCTAAAAAAACATCTTTTATATATTTTCCCAGACCAAATTTGCACCTCCCCTCGTCAGAATACTCAACAGAAATAAAAAATGTAAGCCCCCTGCAATTTCGACGTCAATAAAAGGAGTTGAACGGTAAATAAAAGATTGTGTTAGGCTAGGGGAGGGTTGGTAATAGCTCACACGTCAAGAGGCGAGTCCATTTAAGGCAGTGGTGGGGGAGGGAGGGCGACGGGGTTGAGGGTGGATAAAATGAATGAGTGGGGGTGCTGAATGAATGAGTGGGAAAGGGCGAATAAAGTGAATAAATAAAGGAAGAGGTGAGGGTTAGATAGTGAATGAATAACCAAAATAAATAAAAAAGTGAATGAATGCCGGCTCCGTTTGTCAGTGGGTGATTGAATTTAATAGAAGAATGAATGAATGGTAGTTAAATTTGTGAATGGATGGCTGAAATGAATAATGAATGAATAACTGCTAAATTTGTGCATGGGCGACTGAAATTTACAGTTGAATGAATGAATGAGGGTTAGAAAATAAACTATGAAAAAGATGAATGAATGAATGTGTGTGTGTGTGTGTGTGTGTATGTGTGTGTGAAAAAATGAATGAATGTGTAAATGATTGAGATTAAACTTTATGAATATGTACTAAAAAAAAAATTTCATTCAGTCCAGTTACCCATTATCTTTATCTGTTTTATTTTTTTCAAGCAAGGAAGAAGGAACCCAAGGCCAGAATCTGTTGTTATTTCCAAACGATTTAATTCACCCATTAATCAACACTTTAATCGATTCTTTTTTTCATTTTTGGTTCGACTTTTGTTAACTAGTACTCAGTGTAATCCAAAATGAAATACAAAGACTGAGTGGAAATTATAAGCTTTTTTTATTTTTTTTTTTTTTTAACAGAGGTGGATTGAGGTGCCTTTTGGAAGCGGTCATAAATTTTGTATAACTTATAATGAATAGTAAGCATTAATATCGTACTTCTCTCTCTCTCTCTCTCTCTCTCTCTCTCTCTCTCTCTCTGCCAGTCTCAATCTGCAAAACTCACACCCCGCATCAAGCATTTAAAATTCATAACAAAGGCGAACACATACAATCACAGAATAGAGAACACTCACCCCAGTTATTTATTTATTTATTTATTATGCAAACGGGAGACGCAGAATAAAAATAAAATATAAAAAATGAAAAATACTTTGCAACGTGTGTGTGTGGAAAGTGAAATCAGTGAATGGAATTAGATTTATGGACGAATGAACGAGATGAAATATTTGACGAATTTATGCTTGTAAATAAATGTGTTGTCTGTTTCCTGGTGCTCTCTCTCTCTCTCTCTCTCTCTCTCTCTCTCTCTCTCTCTCTCTCTCTCTCTCTCTCTCTCTCTCTCTCTCTCTCTCTCTCTCTCTCTCTCTTTATTAATCTTTAGTTAATCCTGGGATCCTATTTTTTCCACACCATAATGCGACCTTCCTAATTGCTTTGGATGCATTGTGACTCTCTCTCTCTCTCTCTCTCTCTCTCTCTCTCTCTCTCTCTCTCTAACCTAAAAACAACAAAAATAATGACAAGATGCTGAGCGCACATCATATTATATCGTACCTCACGTCAAGGGAAGAGAGAGAGAGAGAGAGAGAGAGAGAGAGAGAGGGAGAGAGAGAGACGCCTGGACAGTCAACAAAAAAAATATCGGCTCAGAATATCCAATCCCTTTCGGTTGTGTGTGTGTGTGTGTGTGTGTGTGTGTCAGTATCTGTGAATGTGTATGTGTGCGTGGATGTGTGTTTATCAGAATCTATGTATGAATAATTATGTATGTATGTATGTACGGGTATATGAATCAGTGTCTGTAGGCTATCTGTGAGTATGAATGTGTTTATGAGTAAGTGTATGTATATTTGTGTATGTATGTGTGTATCAGTGTCTGTATATGCAGGTGCGTGTGTGTATCAGTATCTATGTGTATATATGTATATGTGTGTGTATATAAGTTTCCATGTGTATGCATAATTATAATCCCTTCAAAATACATGAGAAGGTACAGTGGAATAGCGGGTAATGTAGTGTCAGGAAATTGGACGGAGATGACACTACGTTTAAGAAGCTTAGTATATCATCATCATCATCATCATCATCACTATTTTATTATTACGAGGAGATGCTGAGTTGTTAGTGTCCACATTACAATTTCAGTGGGACTCGAACCCACTCCAGTGCGTCCCTCACATGTCAGGCCAGTGCCAGACCAGCTCGGGCACCATGTCTGCCCAACCCCCTCCCCTGCCCTTGTCATCCGTCTTTCTTGTCCCCTCAATCAAGCTTATCTTTTCCCCTCCCTTCCTTCTCCATCTCCCCCTCCCCTTCCTTTCTCCCCCCTCTTCCCTTTCCCCTCCCCCCATGTGCCCTTCGAAACGTCCTCCCTCCCTCCCCTCCCCTCCCCTCTTGTCATCTGTCTCTCTTGCTCCTCAATCATCCCTGCCCTCGCTGTCTCTTTCACCTTTCACCTTTTTCTCCTCCCTCTTCTCCTCTCCTCTTCCCTCCCTTACCATCCCCCATCTACTCTCTCCATCTATTTTCCTGGCTTCCTCCTCCCTACCTCCCTCGTCTCTTCCTTCTCCCTCCCCTCCTCTTCTTTCCTTCCATCTTCACACTTCTCCTCTTCCTGTTCTATCCAATCCTGCCTTTCCCCTCCTCTCCTCCCCCCTTCCCTACAGTCTTCGCCCCCTTTCCCCTCCTCTTCCCCTCCCTCCCCTACCCTCCCCCTGTCATATGTCTCCTCTCCTCTCATTTCCCTCCCCATCCTTTACTCTTCCCTCGCTTGGCATTTCCTCCTTTCCCCTCTTTATTCTTCTTACGTTTTCCTTCCCATTTAATAACTACTACTTCTCTCTCTCTCTCTCTCTCTCTCTCTCGTCCTTCACACCTTCACGTCCCCTCTAGCTCTGACCCCTTCGCTTTCCTCCCCCACCTCGTCCCCTTCCCCTCCAACTCCCTTCCTCCCCCACTCCTCTCCCTCCCCCTCCCTCCACCATCATCACCTTCACACCTATTCCTCTCCCCTCTATACAACCTTCCCCCTTCCTCTCCCCTACCTTTTCTCCTCCCTCCCCTCCGCTTCTCTTCCTTCCCTCTCCCATCCATTCACCATCTCACCTACCTTCTCTCTTCCTCCCCTCTCCTATCTCCCCTCTCCTCATCTCCTCTCCATTTCCCCGTCTTTCCCGTCTCCACCCCTTCCCTTCTTCCCTCCATTCCTCCCATTCATCTTTCCCCTCCCCTATCGCTCCTCTTTCCCCTTCTCTCTCCCTCCACCCCACTTCATCCCTCCTTCTCTCCTTCCACCCCACTTTTTTTCCTCCTTCGCTTCCCTCCTCCCCTTCCTCTCCTCTCCCCTTCGCTTCCCCTCTCCCCCTCCCCTCCTATCTATCTCCCCTTCCACACGTCCCCTTCCCTTCTCCCTCCCCTCCTCTCAAATCAACACCCAATCTCCCTCCATCTCTCACGTATCACCACCCCTTCTTATTAACCTCCCCTCCCCTCCCCTCCCCTACCCTACCCCCTGTGACCGTGAATAAGACAAGGATAGCCAGTCTTCCTGTGTGCAGAGAATACACTCTTGTTTGCCCTCTCTCTCACTGATTCACTTTCTCACACGCGCGACATAGGCGGTCTCTGCTTTGTATGAGAGAGAGAGAGAGAGAGAGAGAGAGAGAGACCCCTTTTTCAATCTACTGTTTTTCTTTTCTTTTTTGCTGTTCGTTTGCGTCGATAGAATTGCTGTATATTTCTCTCTCTCTCTCTCTCTCTCCCCCCTCGACTTCCTCTTCTCTCCCTCTCTCATCTTCTCTTTTTCACCCAACTCTCATTTTCTAACTTTAGTAATCCCTAACTTTCTCACTCCTTAACTTTATTACTCTCTCTCTCTCTCTCTCTCTCTCTCTTACACCTGTCTTGTCTTATTCTCTCACATTTCACTTTATGTTCTCCCTCACACGCTTCTCACTTCCTCCTATCTTATTCTCTCTCTCTCTCTCTCTCTCTCTCTATCTATCTATCTATCTATCTCTCTCTCTCTCTCACATTTTTCCTTTCAATTAGCTTTTTTTTCTGTACTATCTATCCATCTATTTCTCTTTATAGCCTCTTATGTTTATCTATCATTGTCTCTTGGTTTATATCTATCTATCCGTCCACCTGCGTATCTATCCAGGTATCACTCTATCTATTTCTGTCTATCCAGCTGTCAGTCCATTTATCTATCTATAATTGATCTATTTTCGCCCATATTCCCCTCACTATCTATGTGTCTATCTATCTCATCAACCCTTTCACTCCGATGACAAATTATTCATGAGTTTAATATTCTCAGGTTATGTTATTCATCTTAAATAAATTGAAAATAAAAGAGGATATTGTGCGTGGATTCTCGTGTTTTTTTTTTTTATGTCACGCTTAGAGAGAGAGAGAGAGAGAGAGAGAGAGAGAGACAGACAGACAGACAGACAGATATTCCGTTCCCTGAGGTCCAGCAGTCCGTCCGTACCACACACTTTTACATGTCGCCACTTTGACGCCAGTACCCACCGTCCATATTGAATACACAGGGGAAGTTATGATGATGTGACGTTGGGTTTTATGAAAGATTAGTATAGTCCGTTTTAGTGAAGCTTGGATCAGCAAAGGGAGGGAGGAATTGAGGAAGGAAGGAGGGAAGAAAGGAAGGAAGAAGGGAGAAAAGGGAGGAGGGAGAGGAGAAAAGTATGGAAGGTTGGTAGGGAGGGAGGAGAAAAGGAAGAAGGATGGATGGAGGGGGGAAGGAGGGAGAGGAGAAAAGTAGGGCTAGAGGTAGGTAGGGAAGAGGGAGGGAGGGAGGGAGGGAGGGAGGGAGGGAGGGAGGGAGGGAACAATTATACAGCTGTGTAAACATGGCTTTTTATCTCTCTCTCTCTCTCTCTCTCTCTCTCTCTCTCTCTCCTCCCTCTCATGTTTCCTTTTTCCCTTCTTTCTTTCCTCTTCTTCCCTCATACCTTTTTCTCTTCTACCTTTGTTTATAAGAGAGAGAGAGAGAGAGAGAGAGAGAGAGAGAGAGAGAGAGGTGGGGGTGGCAGGCGAAACAAGGTAAAGAAAACGGAAGGTCAGTGTGTGCATGCGTTCGTGCGTATATCGGCGTCTGGCGTCTGGTCCAATCAGACTTCTCGGCGCCAAATGACGTCATAGCCACTTGTGACGTCATCGAAAACCTGCCTCGTCATTGGCTGCGAATATTGTGACGTCATCAAAATCCTTCTCGTTGATTGGCTGGATTTAGTAAGGTCGTTTTTATTTTTGTTATTTTTTTTTTCTTTCCTGCTTCTGTTATGCTCTTTTCACATTAACTTGGCCCAAAATTGCTCTCACTCCTTGAATACTGAGTTGCAACAATGGATTAACACTAGAATATAGTGCCAGTCACGAAGAAGCGCTCAGGAAAGGATGCATAGTGGCAATATTGTGCTTTTCCGCAATTGGGCTACGAGAAATATGCTGCAAAAGGACGAGAATCTAGGCCAAGTTAAGGTGAAAGGACTATGAACGATATTATACAGAGAGAGAGAGAGAGAGAGAGAGAGAGAGAGAGAGAGAGAGAGAGAGAGAGAGAGAGAGAGAGGGAACGCACTTATGCATTATCACGTCTTTAATAATTCACGTATTACTGAACACAAACACGTGCGATTTGGGTTAAGGGAGGGGAAGGGTGGGAGGGAGGAAAGGAGAGAAGGAGGGAGGAAAGAGAAGGGAGAGGGGGTAAGGGAGAGAAACTATAAAGAAGGAAAGAGAGAGAGGGAAAGAAACGAATGAATGATAGGGAAAGGATGGAAGGAAGAAGGAAAGAAGAAGGCGGGAAGGAAGAAGGAAAGAAGGAGGGAAGGAAGAAGAAGGAAAGAAGGAGGAGGGAGGGAAGGAAGGAAGAGGAAAGGAAGGAAAACTAAATAAAGGACCTGTAGGGCAGGAAGGATGGAAAGCGAAGGAAAGAAGGGGAGGAAAGAGAGGGAATGGAGAGGAAGAAATTGCATGAAGAGAAAGTGAAGGACAGGGAGGAGGGAGGTAGAGAGAGAGAGAGAGAGAGAGAGAGAGAGAGGGAGGGAGGGAAGATAGAAAAGGCAGGAGGAGGAGAATACAGATGAGAGGGAAGGGACGTGAGGCAGATTGAGAGAGAGAGAGAGAGAGAGAGAGAGAGAGAGAGAGAGAGAGAGAGAGAGAGAGGACAGTTTATCTCGAGAGGAAGTGAGGGAATATTAGAGATGAAAAATGGAGATCATAATTGTGGCTGGAAATAAAAGATACGCAACAGCAACAACAACAACAACAACAGTAGGCCTAAGTAGAGGGTCTTAGGAGGCTGAGCAAGAATAAGACTTTTCGTTTTTATCCTCTCCTGCTGACGGTTTGCCCTCGTTTCAGCTGTAGACACGTTCAGGTTGACCCCAAATTCACACTGACCAAAAGGGAGAGAGAGAGAGAGAGAGAGAGAGAAGAAAGAAAAACAAAAATCACTTCCATAGGGCAATCTCCTCTATTTACTTCCTGGACCTATCTATCTATCTATTGCCAGACGCCTCAATCCCGTTTGGGGTGGCCACAAACAAATCGCCTCCTGGACCATAGGCATAAAATTGGTATACCATTGGATAGGGAGTTTTAGATACAATACTTAATGCACTCGTCTCAGTATAAATGCAGCACACCTGTAATTATTGAATGGCAAGAAGTTAAGCACACGCATGTCTCGCTACCTAATTAGATGGTGGAAGTAGGTAGGTAGGAAGGTTGGTAGGAAGGTAGGTAGGTAGGAAAGTAAGGTAGGTAGGAAGGTAGGTAGACAGCCAGGAAGGTAAGATAGGTAGGAAGGTAGGTAGGTAAGCAGAAAGGGAAGATATGTAGAAAGGTAAGTAGGTAGGCAGGAAGGTACGGTAGGTAGGAAGGTAGGTAGGTAGGCAGAAAGGTAAAGTAGGTAGGAAGGTAGGTAGGTAGGCAGAAAGGTAAGGTAGGTAGGAAGGTAGGTAGGCAGGCAGAAAGGTAACATAGGTAGATAGGAAGGCAGGTAGGCAGGAAGGTACGGTAGGTAGGAAGGTAGGTAGGTCAACATCATCACAAAAAGACCTCGTGCTGAAGGGACTAGACGAGAGAGAGAGAGAGAGAGAGAGAGAGACAGCCAGCCAGACATAAGACAGAGGAGGGGGGGGGAGTCAGTCTGATGCTGTAAGAATCATTACTTCTTTACTATATACTTTTTTTCTCTCCATAAATAAACACACTGAAAATTTTACGCCTCAAACGCATAAACAAACACGGTAGGAAAATCATGCGCGAATGTTTGGGTTTGATGATGTTTAATAGACATCGTAAAACATAGACATCGGGGAGGCTGCTTTGCTGAGGGCGTTGACTCTTGGGTGTTTGGGTGGGTGTTTTTTTTTTTGGGGGGGGGGGTTTGAGAGGGTGTTTTTTTCTTTCAGTAGTTTCTTTTGGGTGTCTGGGAGGGTGTTTTTTTTGGTGGGGTGTTTGAGAGGGTGTTTTTTTCCTTTCAGTAGTTTCTTTTGGGTGGGTGTGTTTTTTTTTGGGGGGGGTGTTTGAGAGGGTGTTTTTTTCTTTCAGTATTTTCTTTTGGGTGTTTGGGAGGGTGTTTTTCTTTCTGTACTGGTTCTTGGGTGTTTGGGTGGGTGTTTTTTCTGAAGGTATTGATTCTTGGGTGTTTGGGAGAGTGTTTTTTTTCTGAAGATGTTGGCTCTTGGGTGTTTGGGAGGGTGTTTTTTTCTGAAGGAATTGGCTTTTGGGTGTTTGTGAGTGTTTTTCTTTCGTTATTGGCTCTTGGGTGTTTGTGAGTGTTTTTGCTAACGGTATCGGCTCTTTCGGTGTTTGAGAGGTGCCTTCGTGGGGTGGCATG
>NC_137038.1:1667500-1672500 GCF_032717465.1 Coenobita brevimanus
AAGGAGCAAGGAAGGAATGAAAGGAAGGACGGGAGGAAGAAAGGAAGGGAGAGAGGAAGGAGGGAAAGACAGAAGGGAAGGAGAGAAGAAGAAACAGTGCAGGAAGACAGAAAAAATCACTAAAGCTATGAATAAATGAATGAATAAAGGAAGGAAGGAAGAGAAGACAAGACAAGAAAGAAAATTATTGCTAGAAATAGATAACGAAGGAAAGAGAGAGAAACAGAATGAGAAGACAGATGGAACAAAGGAAAAAAGCAAAGAAGGAAAGAAGAAGGAAGATCGAAAAGAGAGAAAGAATGAAAAAGAAAAAGGAAAAACAATTAAAGACAGAAGAAAGAAAGATAGAAAGGAAAAGAGAAAGGAGATGCAATAATAGGTGGGAGAAACTGAGAAGGAAGGCAGAGGGAACGCACAAAGAAATGAAGGAAGAAGGAAGGAAGGAAAGAAGGAAGGAAAGTGAAGAAAAATGTA
Organism: Coenobita brevimanus; assembly: GCF_032717465.1. Taxonomy (NCBI): domain Eukaryota; kingdom Metazoa; phylum Arthropoda; class Malacostraca; order Decapoda; family Coenobitidae; genus Coenobita; species Coenobita brevimanus. The sequence goes on from NC_137038.1 coordinate 1,667,975, forward strand.
TGAGAGATGACAGTAGTGGAAATGGAGGAAGCGAGAGAGCGTATGTAAATGAGGGGAGAAGAGGAAATGAATAAATGATGGAAGGAAGACGAAAGGATGGAGGAATGGAGGGAAGGAAGGAGGGAGGAATGGAACAAGAGAGGGATTGAGGAAGGAAAGGAAGAAGGGGGTGGAAGGAAGGAAGGAGGGAGGTAAGGGAGGATGGGTGATGGAAGAAGTGAGAATTAATAAATAATGGAAGGAAGATGAAAACAGGGAGGGAGGGAGGGAGGAATTGAGAGAGGAAGGCCGGAGGGAGGGAGGGAGGGAGGGAGAAAGGAAGAGAAGATGGGAAAGGGGAGAAGAGGATATGAGTAAATGATGAAGGAAGATGAGAGAGGAGAGAGAGAGAGAGGAGAGGGAGGAAAGGAAGGTAGATGGAGGGAGGAGGGAAAGGAGAGAAGAGAAGGAGAAAAGAAAAAAAATGGATGGAAGGGGGGAGGAAGGAAACAGAGGAAAAGAATGGAGAGAAGAGAAAGAAATTTGTAGGATAGGAGGAAAGAGTGAAGGAGAGGGAGAGGGAAGGAGAGATGAAGGAAGGAGTAAGATAAAGAGATGAGAGGAAGGGAAGGGAAGAGAAGGGAAGGAAAATGAAGGGATGGAGGGAAGGAAAAGAGGAGGAAAAATATGTAAGAGAGAGGAAGGAAGGAAGAAAGAAAGAAAGAAAGAAAAGAGAGAAAATAGAAAGATAATATGGTAGCTGTCTCTTATATTTAGAAATAATATCTATTTTTCCAGGTGGGTAAGATGATATGGAGATGGCAAGAATGAATTTTAGAAAGGGTTGTCATAGTGGTCAATAATAATTAATGTAGTTATTTATTATTATTATTATTATTATTATTATTATTATTATTATTATTGTTGTTGTTGTTGTTGTTGTCGTTATTGTTGTTTTTATGATCGCGACAACCATTACAGCCTTTCCTCCCACCCCCCCTTTCCTCTTTCCTCCCATCCCCCCTTCCTCTTTCCTCTCCCTCCCCCTCCCTCTCCCTCCTGCCTTCCTACTCCCCCCTCCCATGGCCATCATACCCTTCCTCCCTTCCCTCCCTTCTCCCTCCCCACTCACCTCTATCTTTTCTCCCCCTTTCCCCCCTCTCTCCCCCATTCCTCCTCCGCCTGCACTACCTTTTCTCCCTCCCCCTCCCCATCTCCCTACCCCTCTTTCAGTCCTTCTCCCTTCTCTGCTCCCCCCCCCTTTTCTTTTCCCCTACCTCTTCTCTTCCATCCTTCACCGTACCTTTTCCCTCCTTCCCTCCCCCTCCCTCTCCCCTTCCCCAAAGGTCATCTGGGTTCATTAGACGTGGGTGGGGCAGAGCCAAGGTCAGTGGGAAGGGGGGGAGGGAAAGGGGGAGGGAGGAAAGGGGAGGAGGAGAGGGGAGGGGCGGGGAGACGAGACGAGACTGTGGAGGGATGGGAGGGGAGGGGTGAAGAACAAAGTCTGAAAAAGGGAAAAAAATAAGGGCGAGGAAGACAAAGGGAGGATGACGAAGGGAGAGGGAAGAGAAAGGATAGACTGGGCAGGGAATGAGACGCTGGGGAAGAGCAAGGGAGGGGAAGGAAGGGGAAGAGGAGACGGGAGAGGAGAGAGGAGGAGAAGGGGAGACAGGAAATGGGGGTGAAGAGGAGAGGGGAGGAGAAGGGGAGACAGGAAATGGGGGTGAAGAGGAGAGGAGAGGAGGGGGTGAGCCCTTCCCACGTCTGAACAACATTAGTGTATTTTATTAATTTATTTATTTTTAACAATCAGATGCATAGAAGAGTCTCACGGTAGGTGGAGAGGAATACTAGAGTTGTCTTGACGATGAGACAGTTAATGAGGCCAGAATTGACACTCCTAGGCTTCCATACGCTCACCTGAATTTAATCACCTGGCGTTTAATTGGAGTTTATTGAGTTGTTCCGAAAATGAGAGGGTTAAGGTACAGTAAGGGACAAAAGGTGGATTATCGTTTCACTTCGTCTGCTTCACACTTGAGGCATGTCCGTCACTCACCCCCCCCCTCCTCCCCGACGTATCATATCAGAGAAAATCATTTACAGCCAGGGAAACATACCAACCCTCCCTCACTTCAGAACACAGTACGAATCAGCAGAGGAGTGTGAGAAAGAGGTGAAAATAGGAAAGAAAAACACGCCAAGCCCTTCAGAGCTTAGGATTATTAGCCAGCAGAGGAGAGTGAGAAGAGGACGTGAATATAGGAAAGAAAAGCACGCCAAGCCTTTCAGAGCTTAGGATTATTAGCCAGCAGAGGAAAGTGAGAAGAGGAGGTGAGTATAGGAGAGAAAAACATACCAAGCCTCCCTCAGCTTGGGAATATTAGTCGGCAGAGGAAGGTGATATATAGAAGGGGTGGAATATTAGGTGAAATATTGTCCTATGCAGTACCACACAATAACAAACACTACTTTCTGATGCCACTTCATACCCCACACCTGTTCTTACCTGCCTGCAATAAAGAAAGAAAAAGAAGAGCGAAGGAATGGGAGAAATCTTGGTTCAATGTTGGGTACGTTTAAAGTGGAGAGAGAGAGAGAGAGAGAGAGAGAGAGAATACTAACGACAGGATATTATGATTCTAGTACTAATACGTTTTAATTTATTTATTTAGTTATTTTATTTTACACACACACACACACACACACACACACACACACACACACACACACACACACACACGGGGTGGGGGGGAAGGACAGAGTGGGTGGAGAAGGTCAGGTACCCAAAATTTAGCATACAATACCTGTGCACATGTCACCTAACTTCCGCCATTTAGCCATTTAGAAGAGGGGCTTTGTTTACTTAGCCCTTTCATGGTCGGGGCAACTCCAGTATCATATTCCTCTCACGCAGACGAGTTTATTCAGCTGGGTGTGGGTGTATAGCCTGGATACGTCTTTGTTTACCTCTGTGGACTTAAATAATGATCCACCTCAATACGATAAATAAAGGAAGAGTGAACATTGACCTACAAAACCCATTGATGCAATTCTAGAACTTCATCAAGGTTTTCAAAATGCTACGTAGGAGTTCCATAACTGCTGGACTCGAAAGTGGATCGATATTATTGTCCATTACACGCAATAAGTTAACTTTTGAACTACCTTCCTCAGCCTGTGCTTCCCTCTGCCTATGGCCTCCAGTGCTTTAAACGCTGTATGTTCAGGGTCTCGAGGTGAATGGATTTTGATATTAGCTTTCTTATATTTATTTCTTTCCGAAGAGGATAATCTTGCTGACTTGGCTCTTTTTTGTTTTCCCTGCATAAAAAAATTACCTTTGCCGCCATTATAACAACCACTCAGCTGCAAGAGATTGAGGGGCATCATCACCTGGAGACTTAAGTGTACTACGGTGTAATTCGGACCACTTGATAGTTAAACCAAAATTCAATCAAGTTTTTTATTTATTTATTTATTTATTTTTTTTGAGTAGGACTGACATAAAATCTAAATAGTCAAAGAGTTAACCATTATTCTCAGATGATGAATTCCGTAAATTTATTGCGGCTACCAGACGATTTTACTCAGCTTTAGGGAGACAGTTAGAGAATTCATTGACACCTTCACCAGTAGCAGTCTGACCATGCGGCATAAAAATAATCTTATGGTGTTTAAAAAAAAATGTAGTCGAATTTAAGGGGGAAAACGCCAGGTCAGAAATCTTTACGAACACAGGTAAGCTTAAATTTGCAAGGAAATATGCAACTATGTCCAGCGTTTGCAAGATTATATGCAGGAGAGTCCCTGCTGGTCCGGATGTTATCTTATATATATGGTGTAACTTTATCCCCCTCAGTCTAGGAGAAATATATGCAGTATGGAAGAAATTTATGAAGCTTGTGATGGTATACCCTTTTCATTTTTATTTGGCTTACAACTGCCATCTCTCCATCTTGAATACTGACCTGTAACATGAGTAACACTAGAAAATAATACTAGTCACGAAGAGGTGCTGAAGAAAGGATGTAGAACTGTAATATTGTTTCCACCACTGAACTACGTGAAATAAGCATCACAGGCGAAAAATCTGAGCCAAGTTAAGGTAAACAAACTATAGCACGAGAGAGGTAGAGGTCACAAAATTTATCCCTTCAAATAAACCCATAGTGAATATCTGTCCTAAACACCCTCTTGCTGTTAATAGGTGGATATATTTGAACTCTATTAACTCTGCTCTGTTCACGTTAACTTGGCGTAAAATTGTCTTCTCTCCATCTTGATTGTTGAACTGTGAGAAGAGATAAATGCTTGAATATGATGCTAGTCACGAGGATGTGCTATGGAATGGATGTGGAGCCGTAGTATTGTCTGGTTCGCTGGCTATCATCATCATCATCATCATCATCATCATCACCATCACAACGGCAACCACCACGACCACCAGCATCAACCTCACTGTCACTGCCATCATCATCATCATCATCATCATCATCATCATCATCATCATCACAACGGCAGCCACCACGACCACCAGCATCAAC
>NC_137038.1:1682500-1685000 GCF_032717465.1 Coenobita brevimanus
GAGTATAGCCATCCACTCACCAGACTGAGTATACTTGCCCATCAATAAATGAACGGAGTTAGGGATTTTTGTCAGAAGAAACGCGCCTAAGGAAGTATTCTAAGCTATTGTGTAATAAGTGTAATAAGCAAAATAAATAATGTAATAAGCAAAGAGTGTAATAAAAGCAAAGTACTAATGCAAAAGAGTGTAATAAGCAGAATAAATCGCTAAAGGAAAGATGTTGCGGAATCTTCAAAAAGTGCATGTAAAAAAGGACCCTTGGACGAATTTTGCAGAGCATATTTCAGGGCGGCCCAGTCAGTCAGTCGCACACTAATGATTTTCACACACAAGGTCTTTTACTCTAGCGAAGCCCATATGGTCCCGCATCTATACAGGTTTTTTTGTATGTATTATAGTCAAAAAGGGAGGGGGAGGCCGAGGATGATATAGAGGGATGGAGTGGGGAGGTATATGAGAGAGGGGAGTGTGAGCTGGGAGCAGGGCAATGAAATGGAGGGGGGACAGGGCGACATGGAGGCGATTTGTTTGTGGCCACCCCTTACGGGATTAAGGCGTCTGGCAATAGATAGATAGACAGAAAATTCCCGCCATGGATAACGTAATTTATCTCATTTATCTCTTATCGTTGCCGTGGGAAAGAGAGATAACGGTGGCAGTGATGTATGTTAATGAGAGATGGTAAAAAAAAAAGAGCAACGAAATTAAGTGTTATATGCATCAGAAGAGAGAGAGAGAGAGAGAGAGAGAGAGAGAGAGAGAGAGAGAGAGGATAATAAAAAGATGACTAGGATAAAAAAAAAAACATAAGGAGTTAAAAGTTGTTTTTGACTTGTATTTCTGATGAAAAAGAGAGAGAGAGAGAGAGAGAGAGAGAGAGAGAGACCAGGACAATGATATATGTTAATGTATGCGATATATCACCAATGTATTTTTCACACCCTCAAAAATAGGGGCCTTCATATGTGCAAAAAATAAATAAATAAATAATTGAAAAAAATAAATATAAACAGAATAAATTTACGTATCAACCGAGCGAATCAAATAACGTGTTTTATTGATTTATTTTTGCTACTCTAAGTCGATTTTTTTTTTTTAACCGTAGGAGTTGGTCTCATCGTGAAAGGGTTAATGGAGGCTGTATCCAACCCCTTAAAGTCGAGAAGTCTCCCCTGAGCTGACTAGAATGATTTGGAGATGAGAATTTGTTGAGATAGATAGATGGATAGATAGATAGTTTAATAATAGACTGACAGATAGATTGACTGATACGTAGATAGATAGATAAGGGAGATAGGTAGATATTTTGATAGACTGATAATAGAAATATAAATCGACTGACAGATACAGACTGATAGATAGATAGGTAGATAGATAGCCTGAGAGAGAGAGAGAGAGAGAGAGAGAGAGAGAGAGAGAGAGAGAGAGAGAGAGAGAGAGAGAGAGGCCATTGTAATAAAAGTTAAATAAAAGCAATATATTTAACTCTCATTTTTCATTCGTGGTGTAGAGTTTCGATATGGGCAAAGCCGATAACGCAAATTTACATATTAATTAAAGCGAGGTTAAATGCAGAGAGGCACGGCACATTTACTCTACCCAGATGAAGATCCCTAGGGTTCCGTCCGCACTAGATTCATGCGGGAGCCGGCGGTTGCGTGTGTGTCATTGTAACCCGCGGAAGTTCTCGCCCACACCCGCCCGCGTCCAGTGGGGTCACGTGCATGGGTGATAATGATGCGTAAATCCCACCCACACCTGCCCACACCCTCCCCCATCCGCCCGCACCTGCATGCATATAGTGAGGACGCGCCCTAATCCTTGTCACCTCAGTTCACGGCCAGATGTAGTCAGACTTGAGGGCTGATTTGACACTAAACTGGCCAAGATTTTCGTCCTTTTGATGCTTATTTACCGTGGCACAGTGGCAGAACAGGACAGTAGTACGGCTCTATCTCTTCCTTAGCACTTCTTCGTGACTAGCACCATATTTTACCCTCAGTCTCTTGTTACAGCTCAGCGTTTATGATAAAGAGATGGCTTTTTTACGCCTAGTTAAAGTGAACAGATGATAGCAAACAAGAGATTAATTTTTATCCCATAACTAAGGCTGATAGAATTTCATGCAAACACAATGTTGTACATAAATTGTGGGAGTGACCTAGTTCCGTCAGATGAAAGGAAACTGACTATTGTGACTGACGCTTTAGATTTCTCAATTCCTTTTTGTTGGCGACTTATTTTGTCTTTTTCATCTTGATATGCAGTGTTCTTTATGGATATTTTCTTGTAGTTTATCATTAACATAAAAAAAAAAAAAGATGATGGTGATGATGGTGGTGGTGGTGGTGGTGGTGGTGGTAGTTTTGGTGATGATGGTGGTGTGATGGTGGTGGTGGTGGTGGTTTTGGTGATGATGATGATGATAATGATGATGATGAAAGTAATAATTAAATGGACCGTACCCGATAACACCAAACTACACACACAGACAGAG
>NC_137038.1:1690000-1697500 GCF_032717465.1 Coenobita brevimanus
GTAACAGCAGATTTGCACTAAAATGTGGTACTGGTCACACACACACACACACACACACACACACACACACACACACAAACTCCTTAAATCCTTACAAAGAAAAATTGCTGCTGAAATCGAGGTAAAACTACTTGATTAAAAAAAAGAAAAAAGAAAAATGAAATACGCAGTCGAAGTCGAGATAAAACACCAAAAAAAGATTGCCAAAGAAAATAATAAAAAAAACCCTTGCTACATTAAAAAAAAAAAATACCATTAATTCCTTGATAAGATAAATAAAAAAAAGAAAAAGCAGCCGAAACCGAAGTAAAACTCATCAACCCCGAAGGTAAACAAAAAACAGCTGATCAAGGGGTGGCCAGGGCGATGACGTCACTGGAGCCCAACCAATCACGTCGCTCGATCACAAACATGGCCGCCCAGACGCATCAGTCCGACTGTGTGTTTTTCTTCCTGTTATTTTTCCCTCTAATGGCACTTAGTTTGTGTATTTTGGCCCGTTTTTCCTTGAGTTAAATTAGAAAAGTCGCCTGGTGGTCAACTGGGTTACGGCGCTCCTACATAAGGGTATAAATCCGAGGTCTGGTTGAGCTTGTTTATAAATGCCACTCAGGAAAGAGCGACTGATCACTCGCTTTAAATGACTAGACTGATTAGCCTAGCCCAGGGGCCCTACGCTCCTGATGGGGTGATAAAAGACCTCTGGATGTGTGTGTGTGTGTGTGTGTGTGTGTGTGTGTTATTTCTACCGTTCTTTGTAAGTTAAATTTCTTTTACCTTAATTTCACTTTCTTCATCTCCTTTCTTCTGTTTTCTTCTGTTGTCTGCGGTTTACTTCTCTCTCTCTCTCTCTCTCTCTCTCTCTCTCTCTCTCTCTCTCTCTCTCTCTCTCTCTCTCTCCTGTAACCTCCCTCCTATTCCCTCCCTCTTCCTCCTTTCCCAATACCTCCCCCCCTTTCCTCTTCATTCATCACTTCTCTCTTCCATCTCTTACCCTTCTCTTTCATCACCCTCTCCTCCTCCCTCCCTCCCTCCCTCCCCTCTCTTCCCCTCCCCCTCTCCTCCTCCCTCCCTCCCTCCCCTCTCTTCCCCTTCCCCTCGCTCCCTCCCTCCCTCTCTCCCTTATCTTCTTTCCTCACCCTCACCTCTCGATCTCTTTCGTCACATATATCTTAGATCAAATTATTCACTATTTATTTATTTATTTATTTATTTGCCTTATTAATCATGCACCAGTATGAAAAAAATGCGTTTGAATAATTTAGTCTGATTTTCTTTTTTTTCTTTGTTTTTTAAATTCGTTATTATATTCAATAATTTCCTGTTTTACTCCATTTTATTTGTATTTTATTTTTTTTTCATTTTTGGTCTGATATACAGTATATAAAAAAATCCGAAATTTCGTCTCGTCAAAAATGTATTATGATTCGGTCCACATCATTCGATCCATATTCGGTCCACATCATTCGGTCCACATCGTTCCGTCCATATCATTAGGTCCTTATCATTCGGTCCATATCATTCGGTCCATATCATTCGGACCACATCGTTCCGTCCATATCATTAGGTCCTTATCATTCGGTCCATATCATTCGGTCCATATGTGGCATAGAAGCCTTCGCAATTCCTTTTCCTTAGCGATTTATTTCACTTATTATTTTATTGTGTTATATCTCTTTAATATCAACATAGATTTTTCCAGTAATATACAAGATAATAAATAAAAAACAATAAATAAATAAATCGCTAGGGAAAGTGTGTTACGGAATCCCCATATAAAAAAAAATGCATCTTCGGGGAGAACAGGTGACTTACGCACACAGACCTCTTATACGCATGTAGCTTTCAAGTACACACATGTATACATAAACATACACACGCATACACAAGCAAACATACACGCGATATAGCACTTGACAGATGTACACAAACAACTACAAGAGCACTCAGACACATACACACACACACACACACACACACACACACACACACTCTCTCTCTCTCTCTCTCTCTCTCTCTCTCTCTCTCTCTCTCTCTCAAATATTAACCCTCTGCAGTATTCAGCACATCTATACGTTACTCCCACTAACTGAAGACGATTTTATCCAGCAGAGAGAGAGAGAGAGAGAGAGAGAGAGAGAGAGAGAGAGAGAGAGGCCACGCATAGTAAAGAAAACAAAAAAAAAAAATCCTCACCCTACCCTACTCATTATATATATTTTTTTCCCTTTGACTTGGCCTAAAATTTCCGTCTTTCCATAATGTTGATGTTATAAAAAACTGACAAAGCTTATTACACCTTACTGTCCTCTTCTGTGTTGTGTAAATCCTTCTAACATCGCCACCCCTTGCATCAATAACGTGCAAAAGGATAGTAACCACCTATATGCAAAAATAAATCGCTAGGGAAGAGGTATTAGGGAGACACAAAGGATATTAACCAGCCATCACCAAAAATAAATCACTAAGGAACAGGTGCTAGGGAAACAAAAAAGATATTAACCAGCCTTATAAGAAAAAATCACTGAGGAAAAGGTGATAGGGAGACAGAAAGGATATTAACCAGCCATCTCCAAAAATAAATCACTAAGGAAAAGGTGCTGGGGAGTTTTCTTAACCAATGAGGATACGGCATCGGGGGTCAGTTGGTTATATGGTTACCACCCAGCGTAGTAATGGCTTCTTGGATACACGAAATCATTTAGCTTGTCACTCAGTATAGAATCATCCAAAGGTGTCTCTGCGTCTATACTCTTTTCACAATATCCTGGCCTAGAATTTCGCCCTTTTGCAGCTTATTTCACGTAGCTCAGTGGCACAAAAATGGTGCTATAGGGCTGCATCTGTCCCATAGCACTTCTTCGTGACACGCATCATATTCCAGTGTTTATTGCTACAAGTATTCCAGACGGGGAAGATGGCAATTTTAGGCCAAGTTTGAGTAAAAAGACTACAGTGAAGCATGACTGGCGACCCACCTAGCGTGCCATATATTGTAAATTTGGGACGAAATAAAATCTACTTAGTTTGTCAAGAATATATAAAAAATTGGCCCCAAATCTTCCCAAAGCTCCATCGTATTTTATTGCAGTGTTACGCAATTTATTCCACTTTTATTATGAGAGCAAATGTCGCTATATGAAGTGCTATTTGTCGGCCAGAAAAGGTTTATATATAGCGATGATGCTGGGGCGGGGTTGGGGTTGTGGGTTGGGAAAGGGGTAAGGAAAGGGGGTTGGGGTGGGTGAGGGGGCTGAGGGGAAGGGGGTAGGGCTGAAATATCTACCCAGGCAGCAAAAATGTGTTGGATGATACGCATATCCGTTTTCGAAACCTCCTAACACCTTCTTCTCAGCGATTTATTATACTTATAACACCTTTTCATCCTCTCATATATTACAAAACCAAGCAATATCGACACCAGAAATATATAAATACCATATAAAGAGAATACCTTGGTGTAACAAGCAAAATAAATCGCTAAAAAGACGGCATTGCGTTACCTAGAATGCGATCCACATGCTTGGTGACCCTGCGCTAAATATGGGGCCAACTCGCCATTTTGTGTCCAACGTAACCCGACTTTGAGAATTGTCCAGATAGATTTTTTGGATTTTGGTGATAGATTAGGAATAGATAGATAGATAGAAACCTCCTTACCATAATCTATTGTCTGGGGCTTAGAATAATGGAGAAAACTTAGGATAAATTGTGGCCACTTGGATACAAAATGGCGGACTTGGCCAAATTGTGGTGGGTGGTTTAGGCCGAGTGTGAAAAACAGGATTAAATTTAAGGTTAGGATCTCCTCTCTCTCTCTCTCTCTCTCTCTCTCTCTCTCTCTCTCTCTCTCTTTAATTTTCATCATGCTTTTCAGTGTTTTGGAAGCCTGCGTCGTTTACAGCAAGGTCAGTTGATGCTTTTGATAAGAAGAGGATCCTCTCTCTCTCTCTCTCTCTCTCTCTCTCTTTTGCTTTTCAGTGTTTTGAGAGCTTGCGGCGTAGGTGGCAAGGTCACTAGATGCTCTTGATATGTTGTGATGAAGATGGTGGTAGTTGTTGTTGTGTTAGCGATGCCTGTAGTGGTAGTTATGGTGGTGGGGATGATGCTGGTACTTATGGTCGTAGTTATGATGGTGATAGTTATGGTAGTTAATATGGTGGTTATAGTTACGATGGTGGTGGTAGTAGTTATGACAATGGTATTTATGGTAGTGATAGCGGTAGTTGTGGTAGTTATAGGGGTAGTTGTTAAGGTAGTGGTAGTGATGGTAGTTATGGCTGTGGTAGTTATGGTAAAGCTGATAGCGATCTTATACTCATTTTCCTCTGACTTGGCCTAAAATTACCTTCTCCATATTGAATGCTGAGTTGTAACAGTAAATTAACAGCAGAATAGGATGCTAGTCACGAAGAGGTGCTATGGAAATGGTGCAGAACCGTAGTATTACCCTTTTTCTGCCTCTGAGCTACGTGCAAATCCAGCGGAAGGACGAAAATCTGAGCCAGCTTCTCGTAACAGAACTATTGGTGTTTGAGAAGTAGAGGAAGAATTAAGTAACATATAATTGAGTGATTTTAGGTTTCGCCAGACGATTTATGCAGCTGAGGGAAATACAAGCACTTTATTTAGGCGAGACGATTTTCTCCTCTCAGTTTAATAAAATCTGCCACAGACGCGGGTATTGCACGGGATTAGAGTCACTGGCTTTGGGTAACGTGGAAAAGTTTGTATTTTTCTAGTTCACTGCCCTGTCCTCCTCTAGTCCCTTTAAACTCTCTCTCTCTCTCTCTCTCTCTCTCTCTCTCTCTCATGTTTTCCTTATATTTCAGTGTTATTGATGTATGAGTTATCGTAAATCTCTCTCTCTCTCTCTCTCTCTCTCTCTCTTACACACACACACACACACACACACACACACACACACACACAAATCAAACAGCCTCTCAGTAACGCAACAAACGTGATTGGCAGCATAAGTGATGACGTCAGAATTACGTCACAGGAAATAGCTCTCCAATTAACCCCTTCAGCCTGAGTGCAAGCAGGAAAAAAATAAGATTAAAAGAAGGAAAAAAATAAGAAATAGGAAAAAATAAGATTGCAAGAAAGGAAAAAATAATAGGAAAAAAAGATTACAAGAAAAAAAATGAAAATAGGAAAAAATAAGATTGCAAGAAGGGTAATAAAAAAATAGGAAAAAATACGATTGCAAGAAGGAAAAAATAAAAATAGGAAAAAATACGATTGCAAGAAGGAAAATAAAAAAATAGGAAAAAAATACGATTGCAAGAAGGAAAATAAAAAAATAGGAAAAAATACGATTGCAAGAAGGATAATAAAAAAATAGGAAAAAATACGATTGCAAGAAGGAAAAAATAAAAATAAGTAAAAAATACGATTGCAAGAAGGGTAATAAAAAATAGGAAAAAATAAGATTGCAAGAAGGATAATACAAAAATAGGAAAAAATACGATTGCAAGAAGGATAATAAAAAAAATAGGAAAAAATACGATTGCAAGAAGGAAAAAATAAAAATAAGTAAAAACTAAGATTGCAAGAAGAAATAATAAGAAATAGGAAATAATAAGATTGCAAGAAAGGAAATAATAAGAAAGAGGAAAAAAAAGGATTGCAAGAATGAAAGGAATAAAAAAGGGAAAAATAAGATTCCAAGAGGGAAAAATAAGTAGGAAAAAATAAGATTGCAAGACGGGAAAAAAACTGATTGCACGAAGGAAAAAATTAATAGGAAAAAATAAGAATACAAGAGGTAAAAAATAAAAAAAACGAATACGAATAAGATTTCAAGGAGGGAAATAAGAAAGTCTAATATTAATACGAAATAATAAGAAAATTATGGAAGAAAGAGATAAAGGGAAAATAAAACAATAGATTTGTCAAAAAATATCGAAAACAGAATAAAGTCAAGTAAGAAAAGAGAAAGGAAAGACAAATATGAAGAAAAAAAGAACAAGAAATTAATTGAAAGTGAGGAAATTTACAGAAAATGTCCCAGTACAAAAAAGAAAGAAAAAAAGAAAGAAGGATGCACTCAAACTCAAAAAAAAAAAAGAGGAAAGCCGAAAATGTCTGGGGATCACACACACACACACACACACACACACACACACACACACACACACACACACACACACACACACACACACACACACACAGAACAATCACATCTTTCATTCTTGATCTACCTCATCCTCTGCCACTTAAATCCTTATACATATTCTCTCTCTCTCTCTCTCTCTCTCTCACACACACACACACACACACACACACACACACACACACACACACAGAACAATCACATCTTTCATTCTTGATCTACCTCATCCTCTGCCACTTAAATCCTTATTCATATTCTCTCTCTCTCTCTCTCTCTCTCTCTCTCTCTCTCACACACACACACACACACACACACACACACACACAGAACAATCACATCTTTCATTCTTGATCTACCTCATCCTCTGCCACTTAAATCCTTATTCATATTCTCTCTCTCTCTCTCTCTCTCTCTCTCTCTCTCTCTCTCTCTCTCTCTCTCTCTCTCTCTCTCTCTCTCACACACACACACACACACACACACAGAACAATCACACCTCTCATTCTTGATCTACCTCATCCTCTGCCACTTAAATCTTTATTCATATTCTCTCTCTCTCTCTCTCTCTCTCTCTCTCTCTCTCTCACACACACACACACACACACACACACACACACACACACACACACACACACACACACACACAAAACATTTCTTTCTTCCAATATTTTCACGTGTTATTCTTTCATCTCTAATTTTTTTCACTCTCCATTCTCTCCCTCTCAGTTTTTTATAGATCTTTTTGACTATTATTTTTGTTTTTCCCTCAGCCAATTTATATTTTTTTAATTTCTTCTCTGTATTGTCTTTTTTTTTAATGATTTTTTTTTCTCTAATATTCCCTCGTCGATTTTCTCTTCGTTTATTTATTTATTTTTTTACAAAGGAGTGTCTTTCTGGGTAAGGATCTCTCTCTCTCTCTCTCTCTCTCTCTCTCTCTCTCTCTCTCTCTCTCTCTCTCTCTCTCTCTCTCTCTCTCTCTCATTTTTCCGTGTTGCATACTTTGTTACTTTCCCCTTCCTAACTTTTTTCATACATTTTCTGCCCCGGTATTTCTCTCTCTCTCTCTCTCTCTCTCTCTCTCTCTCTCTCTCTCTCTCTCTCTCTCTCTCTCTCATAAATAATGTGGTTAGCAGGAAGAGGAGATGTTTATGTTTGTGTGTGTCTGTGTGTGTCTGTGTGTGTATGAGAGAAAGAGAGAGAGAGAGAGAGAGAGAGAGAGAGAGAAAGAGACTGAGAAAGAGAGAGAGAGAGAGAGAGAGAGAGAGAGAGAGAGTGAGTTTTATGTATGCAACTACAATGAGGTAAATAGTTACTTAGTTTCCTTCCTCCTCCCTCCCTCTCTTTCCCTCTCCCTCTCTCCCTCCCTCTCTCTCTTT
>NC_137038.1:1705000-1710000 GCF_032717465.1 Coenobita brevimanus
GAATTATCAAGATTTTGAGTTGAAAGTTTGGGGGATCAAACACTGAATTTTTATTTATTAGGGCCTCCACCATCCATTCACTCGATGTAGTGTAGTCTTCAGGTCAAAATGATTAGTGTTATCCAGGAAAACATTGACTAGGGTAGATGGTAAACACACAACAAATGGACTCCTTGTGGTTTAGTGGACTTAGACCTTCCAACCGGATGCTCACAGGCATAGATAGATAGATGGACTGACAGATAGATAGACAGATAGATAGATAGATAGATAGATAGGTAGGTAGATAAATGGCTTGACTTGGGACCTCTTTACGTAGGAACAGACATAGGAGTGTTTATATTTCCCAGTGAGAGAGAGAGAGAGAGAGAGAGAGAGGCGTGATTGCTTTCTCAGACGGGACCAATAAGAAGTCTGGCTTGAGATTATTTGCAGTATGATAATTCCTTCTCTCTCACTCTCTCTCTCTCTCTCTCTCTCTCTCTCTCTCTCTCTCTCTCTCTCTCTCTCTCTCTCTCTCACCCCAATCCCCTTTTTTACCCTCTTAAATCCATCTCCCCTCCCATTCCCTCTCCCCCCTTACCTGGGCAAGATAGACAGGTGTGGGAGGACAGGTGTACCTAATTAGTTCATTGTACAGGTGACACTCTCTTTCACTTTCTCTTTTTTTCTCTCACTTCTCTATCTCTCGCTTTTGTTGCTGTCTGTGTTTTTAACCTTGAACTTTTGAACACTTTCCCTTTCCATAGTGTCCTCTCTCTCTCTCTCTCTCTCTCTCTCTCTCTCTCTCTCTCTCTCTCTCTCTCCCTCATTGCAGACTGTTAAGATATGATGGCTATTTCTCCCTCTTTCCTCCCTCCCCCTTCCCTCCCTCCCTCCCTCCCTCCCTCGTGTCACCTACTTCATTTCCATTGCCTCCACTCCCTCACTCCCACTCTTTCCTTGCCACTCCCTTCCTCTCTCCCTCTCTCTCTCTCTAGGAAGTATGGTGGAGTATGGTGCCCGTCCCTGGACCCACCATATATGAACCTATATCTATGGTTGTCATCACTCCCTGTCTCTGTGCATGGTGCTATACTCTCTCTCTCTCTCTCTCTCTCTCTCTCTCTCTCTCTCTCTCTCTCTCTCTCTCTCTCTCTCTCTCTCTCTCTCTCTCTCTCAGCTAATCTATGTCTTTCTATACGGTATGTCTATCTATCCATATGTATTTGTCTATCTATCTATATATCTATCCAAGTGTGTCTGTCCATCCATCTATCCATCCTTCTATCTATCCAATTGTTTATCTATTTATTTACTGTATCTATTTACCTATCTATCTCTGTCCATCTATCTCTCTGTTTGTCATTCTATCCATCTTTCTATATGTCTATCTATCTATCTATCTATCTATCTATCTTTGGCTACCTATCTGTTAGTCTGTCTATCTGTTTAAGTGTCATTATCTGTCTCTGTCTGTCTCTGCCTACCTTCATATCTGTACCTGTAACTATCTATTCGTTTATCTATCTCTTAATGTCATCTGTCTCTGTCTGTCTACCTATCTATCTATCTATCTATCTATCTATCTGTCTCATCTTTCTGTCACTCTGTCTTTCTCTTCTAATATACCAATATCTACTTGCCTATCTATCGTCTATCTATTCTGCACGTCTCTCTCTCTTAGTATATGCTTCTATGTTTGTCTGTAAGTCTGTGTATCAATCCATCTCCAACTATATATATCAACTTTTCATTCAATTTCTTAATTCTTCTCAATCATCTTCTTCACATTCTTCGCTTCATATTTCTTTCCTCAGTTTTTCAAAGTTCTGTCAATAATTTCACCCCTAAAATATCCTTAAATAAAAAACAGAAAAAACAATTTAAAAAAAAATTAAAATTGAATTAGGTAATCTGTTTTTTTTTGATCTAGTATTTGTTGTTATTTCTCCAAACTCTTCTGAACGTGAACTCAGTGGACTACAGGCTGAAGTTCCCCTCATCCTGCAGTCCCCCATCTTCCTTTTGGGGGATAGGTGAGGGAGGGAAGGTGGGGTAGGTTAATTTCCGTGTAACCGGGCAGTGGAGCCGACCGGGAACTCCCCAGTGCATCCACGCGAAGGCCCCCTTCTCCAGCCCGCACCAGATATAGTACTTAAGGAGGTTGATGAGGCCTGTGTTTAACCCCTTTCCTATGAGAGAGAGAGAGAGAGAGAGAGAGAGAGAGAGAGAGAGAGAGAGAGAGAGAGAGAGGGAGAGAGAGGGAGAGAGAGAATTGAGAAAGTTTTGATATTTGCAATTTTTCTCAACCTGTCTTCCTCCTCCTCCTCTCTCTCTCTCTCTCTCTCTCTCTCTCTCTCTCTCTCTCTCTCTCTCTCTCTCTCTCTTCTCCTTTCCTTCTTCCCTCCCTCACTCCTTCACGTATCTTTCTCGTTTCTTTCTTTCTCTCCATATCTCTCTTCCTCTCCTCTCTCCCTCCCTATTTTCTCTCTTTCTCTCCCTCCCATCCCTCCCTTCCTCCCCCCCTTCCCTCTCCCTTAGTCACCTACACTTAACCTTCCCTCCCTCCATTCATCCACCGCCTCCCCCTCCCCTCCTCTCCCCTTCTCTCTCCTCCCCCTCCCCCTCCCTCCCCCTCCCACACTACATTGTCACTCGTGTTGTTATAACCTACATGTTGCTCCCTCCCTCCCTCCCTCCCTCTTGATTGCCTTCCTCCCTCTCTCCCTCCCTCCCTTTTTTTCCTTCCCTCTTCCCTCCCACTTGATTGCCTTCCTGCTTTCCTCCCTACCTCCTCTCTCTCTCTCTCTCTCTCTCTCTCTCTCTCTCTCTCTCTCTCTTTCTCCGTCTTGATTCCTTTCCCCCCTTCCAACCTTCTCTTTTCATTCCTTCCTTTTATATCCTTCCTTCTTTCCTTGCTTTCTTTCCTTCCTTCTGTTTTTCTTGTTTCTTTCCTCTTTCCCTCCTTCCTTTCTTTCTTTCAGTCTTTCTCTTTCCTTCCTTTTCTGTTCTTCTTTATTTTCTTTCCTTCCTTCCTTCATCCCTTCATTCATTCATTCATTAGTTCATTATTTACCTCTGTCTCTCATTCGTTCATTAAATTCTCTTTTTTCATTCATCCATCCATACATCCATCCACCCATTCATCCATCCATCCATCCATCCACACCCATTCATTCATTCATTCATTATTTCTTTCTTCCATTCATTCATCCGTCCATCCATCCATTCATTCATTCATTCATTCCATTCTTCCATTCAGTCATTCATTCATTCTTTCTTTCTTTCTTCCATTCATTTATTCATTCATTCATTCATTCATTCATTCTTTCTTTCTTTCTTTCATTCATTCATCCATTCGTCCATTCATTCATTCATTCATTCATCCATCCAATCATTCATTCATTCATTCATTCATGCCACACTGATGCCCTTTTCTCTCCCTCCCTCCCTCCCTCCCTCTCTCCCTCCCTAAACTTTCCTCCCTCCATTCAATTTCTTCATGATTTCTTCTTTTCTCGTTCACTTCCTTCGTCCTTGTATTTCTTCCTTCCTGTCTGCGTCTCTCTCTCTCTCTTTCTCTCTCTCTCTCTCTCTCTCTCTCTCTCGTTGTATATATATATATATATATATATATATATATATATATATATATATATATATATATATATGTAAATTGTGTGTGTGTGTGTGTGTGTGTGTGTGTGTGTGTGTGTGTGTGTGTGTGTATGTGTGTGTGTGTGTGGTTAGGAGAGAGAGATAGAGAGAGAGAGAGAGGGGGAGAGAAACATATGCGTTTGCAATTGTGTGTGAGTGTGTGTATTTGTATAAGTGGGCGTGTGTGTGTGTCTGCATGAATATATCCGTGTGCGTGTACAGTATGTGTACGCGTAAGAGTGCACATGTGTGCGGAAGTCTGGGACCTGTCTACGACGTGTTTTTCTCCCCACCGTAAAGGTCACCCGGACACTACACTCTCAGGAGGGGGTCAGGCAGGCAGGGTGAGGCAGGTAGGGTGAGGCAGGTAGGGTGAGGCAGGCAAGGTGAGGCAGAGTGAGGCAGGGAGGGTTAGGCAGGCTGAGGCAGGTAGTGTGAGGCAGACAGGGTGAGGCAGGTATGGTGAGGCAAGAAGGGTGAAGGGAGCTGAGGCAGGGAATCAGGTATGGAGGTGGGAAGGTGAGGCAGAGAGGGGTGAAGGGAAGGCAGGGGTGAGGCACGGGTAGGAAGGAAGTGAGACAAGAATAGGAAGGGTGAGGTAGGGATGTGTAAAGAGAAGGAAGGGGTGAGGTAGGGGTAAGCAGGGTGATGCAGGCAGGGAAGAAGGGAGGTACGCAGGGAGTGGAGAAAGAAGGGAGGGAGAAGGGAGGGATGTAAATAATGAAATAGGGAGATGGTTAGACAATATGTGTTTAGAAATAAGAAAAGAAGGAAGGGAAGGAGGGAGAGAAGGCGAGAAGGGAGAGGGGAAAGGAGGGTGGCTGGAAACTGGGGTAAGTAGGAGGGAGGGAGGGAGGGAGGGAGGGAGGGAGAGTGGGGAGGGAGAAATAAACGGGAGTGTGGGAGGGAGTTAGGGAGAAAGAATGGAAAGGGGGAGGGAGAAAGGGAGGGAGGAAGGGAGTGTGGGAGGGAGTTAGCGAAAAAGAAT
The DNA here is from genome assembly GCF_032717465.1 of Coenobita brevimanus. Lineage (NCBI taxonomy): Eukaryota > Metazoa > Arthropoda > Malacostraca > Decapoda > Coenobitidae > Coenobita > Coenobita brevimanus. The sequence goes on from NC_137038.1 coordinate 1,709,628, forward strand.
GGAAGGGGGAAGGGAGGGAGGGAGGGAGGAATGGAGTGTAGGGGGGGCGGAAGAAGGGAGGTAGATAGGAAGAGAGAAAGTGAGACAGAAGGGAGAGAGAGAGAGAGAGAGAGAAGAGGCACAAGTTAGAAGGGAGGGAGAGAGAGGGAGAGGGAGAGGTAAGCAGGAAGGTAGGCAGGAAATTAGGCGAGGAGGAAGGGAGAGGCAGGGAGAAGGAAAGGAAGAAAGGAAGGAAGGAAAGAAGGAAGGAAAGGATGCAAGGAGGAAAAGAGGGAGGTAAGATAGGAGAAAGAGAGGAAGGAAGAGAGTGTGGGAGGGAAGTACAGAGAGAGAGAGAGAGAGAGAGAGAGAGAGAGTTAGGCAAGCGTGCATA
>NC_137038.1:1712500-1727500 GCF_032717465.1 Coenobita brevimanus
CACCCACATCTTCCCAAACGCACCCAATTTCAGAGGCACTTTTATTAGCCAGTCTCATCTACCCACACGCACCCGCATCTACCGAAACTCACTCAAATCTACCCAAACTAAAGCACATCAAACATAACCACATCCACCCAGAGCCACAAACATCCACCCGAACACACCCAGTTCCACCCAAACGCGCCCACATCCACCCAAACACACCCAGTTCCACCCAAACGCGCCCCCATCCACCCAAACACACCCAGTTCCACCCAAACGATCCCACATCCACCCAAACACACCCACATCCACCCAAACACACCCAGTTCCACCCAAGCACACCCACATATACCAAAATCCCCAAGCATCCCTCACAGCACACCGAGAATGACCCAGACTCACCCACGTCCACCCACACGAGCAAAAAAAACAAAAAAAAAACGCAAGAGGCAAGGGAGAAAAAAACACGAAGGTAAAACACGTTGGTGCTGGATCCGTAGTGCCGTAAAACACCTGTGGACATTTATAGGGGAGGAAAAAAAAAAACTTAGATCGTTCGGTTTTAAGGTGAGTATCGAATGAGGTCACGCTAAGGAGATGGAGAAGGAAGAAGAGAGGGAAATATGGTTGAGGGAGGGATGGAGAGGGGAAGAAATTAGGTGGAAGAAAGAGGAGAGGGAAGAAGAGGAAGAATGAGAGGGAGGAGGAAGGATAAAGTGAACTGAAAGAAGGAGGATTTGGAGGGGATCAAGAGAGGGAGAAGGTAAAGGGAGGGATAGAGAGGGAAGTGTAAGAGGAAGAGAAGGAGGAGGAGGAAGAAGAGGAATAGGAGGAGGAGGAGGAGGAGAAGATCAAGAACGAGAGGAAAGGAGAGTCAAAGAAACGGGCAAAGTGAAATGGAGAGGAAGGGAAGGACCGAGAGTGAGATGGAGAGATACACATACACACACACACACACACACACACACACACACACACACACATGCCAGGAAGGTGGGGAAGTGGGGTCATGTGGGAGGGAGGGAGAGAAGGAAGAGAAAAATGGCAGACAGGGAGGAAGCGAAGATAAGAGGGAGAAAAACGCGCGAAGGGAGGAAAGGAGGCAGGGAAAGGGAGGATATGAAACAGAGGAGAGAAACTGAAAGCACTGGAAGAGAGAGAGAGAGAGAGAGAGAGAGAGAGAGAGAATGAATTAGATACATGTAACGAAGCTAAGAATATATAACTACCTATTTTTCTGCTCTCTCTCTCTCTCTCTCTCTCTCTCTCTCTCTCTCTCTCTCACTCACTTTCACCTACCCAAGTCCACCCACAGGTACCCAAAGCATCTCTCATCTCATTATCTATTTTCCTTCATTCCTGTTAATTTTCCTTCCTACCTACATTTACTAATTTTTTTCATACCTTATATTTTATCACTGATATTTTATTTTTATTTTATTTCTTACTCTGCCCTTCTCTTATCTTTTTATCAGGCTATTTATTTTTCATTATCAACTTCCTCTTGCAACTTCCTACTTCCTTATTTACCTTTCATTATTGGTTACTGATGTTTCTTGTTTTATTGTCTCCTGTGATTCTCATTTATCCATTTATTTATTTATTTATGCTTTTTTTTCCATTCGATAAATATTTGTTTTGCATTGTTATTTTACGAATTCATAATTACTGTGGTTCATCATTTATTATTATTATTATTATTATTATTATTATTATTATTTATTACTGCTGCTGCTGCTACTACTACTACTACTACTACTACTACTACTAGTTTCATTACGGTAAGATATATTCCTGTACAGTATTCCTTTCTGTCTGTCTGTCTGTCTGTCTCTGTCTCTGTCTGTCTCTCTCTCTCTCTCTCTCTCCGGTTCACCCATTCATTCGACTTCCTGCATGTATATTTTTAGAATGAAAGAAAACGGGAGGTCAGAGCCCTTCTTGTGCAAACTGGATTTCTCTCTCTCTCTCTCTCTCTCTCTCTCTCTCTCTCTCTCTCTCTCTCTCTCTCTCTCTCTCTCAGATGGCTTGCATGGGACCTATTTTAGCAACCCCCCCCCCTGGAAATGGACCTAATCAAGGCTAAATCGCTGGTCTGATTGCGTTACGGTTTGTATGCAGAAAGAAACTTAACACATTCAGTCCGATTCTCTCTCTCTCTCTCTCTCTCTCTCTCTCTCTCTCTCTCTCTCTCTCTCTCTCTCTCACTTACTTTCATGGGACACTCGTAGCGAAAGGGTTATGAAAGTTGATTTTAATACTTCATGTTCGAAAAATCATACCTTCGCAAAATAACATGGACTGGAAATAGAGTAGTAATAGTAGTAGTAGAAATAGTAGTAGTAGTAGTAGTAGTAGTAGTAGTAGGAGGAGGAGGAGGAGGAGGAGGGGGAGGAGTAGAAGTAGTAGTAGTAGTAGTAGTAGTGATAGTAGTAGTAGTAGTAGTAGTAGTAGTAGTAGTAGTAGTAAGGGCAGTAAGAGTAATAGTAGTCGTAGTAGTAGATGTAGTAGTAGTAGTAGTGGTGGTGGTGGTGGTAGCTTTAGTAGTAGTTCCAACCCAAGGCTTATCTGAAAGCGAACCCAGTGGACTGCAGGCTGAAGTTTATATAGCCACGTATAACACAGTAAAATATAACACCCTTTTTATATCCCTGAGAAAACAAAAACAAAAAAACTCTATATACACACTCTACGTACCACACATATATAACACTAACCTATCTATCCATCTATCTATTGCCAGACGCCTTAATCCTGTAAGGGGAGGCCACAAACAAATCGCCTCCATGTCGCCCTGTCCCTCGCCGTTTTACATTAACCTATATCACAAATTTCGTCCTAGATATATATATACGTAGCGTCAGTCAAGGTCGGACACTCAAAAAAAAAAAAAAAAAATATCATCAGGGTTATATGTGTGTCAAGGGTTAAAATTAGCTTACTTTCTTTCTTTCTCTCTTACTTTATTTTCTTTGCTTGATTTGAATTTCTCGACCTTCGTTACCTGATAAAGTTTGTCTCGCCTCATCTTTTCCTGGATAGTGTTTCTCTTTCTCTCTCTCTCTCTCTCTCTCTCTCTCTCTCTCTCTCTCTCTCTCTCTCTCTCGTGTGTGTGTGTGTGTGTGTGTGTGTGTGTGTGTGTGTGTGTGTGTGTGTGTGTGTGATTGTAAAAGACTGGTTTCTTCTATAATGTATCCCATGCATTTTACACACACACACACACACACACACACACACACACACACACACACAGTTACCCTCTGTTACGTGTACATGGTGGGGTTAATTACACTAATTTAGTTAGATAATAAAGGCAAAATAGTAATTAATGTAAAAAGAAATGTGACCTACCAGATGAAGAAGGCATTAATCTCTCTCTCTCTCTCTCTCTCTCTCTCTCTCTCACCTTCCAATCATCTCCTTCTCAGTCTCTTAGTCAATCTCTAATTCTCTTAACTTAAAACAGCGAGAGAGAGAGAGAGAGAGAGAGAGAGAGAGAGAGAGAGAGAGAGAGAGAGAGAGAGAGAGAGAGGAGTGAGAAAGTGAGAGAGAAAGTGAACGACTGATTTGAATGAGGAGAGAGGAGGAGAAAACGAGACAAAAAGCGCATAGGAGGAGAGAGAGAGAGAGAGAGAGAGGATTTAATCTGAAAGAAAGGAAGGAAAACGAGCTTAAAGAGAGAGAGAGAAAAAAGCAAGAGAAACAGAAGGCTCTCAGGGAAGAAAAAGAAAGTGACGTAATTAGGGAGAAAAGCAAAGAAACCGAGATTAAAGAGAGAGAGAGAGAGAGAGAGAGAGAGAGAGAGAGAGAGAGAGAGAGAGAGAAAGAGCAAGCGAGACGGAAAGCGCTAGACAGAATGAGCAAGTAAGTCAGACAGAAAAAGACAGAGAGAGAGAGAGAGAGAGAATAAAGACAGGCACCCAGACAACCTTGCCCACACTTCCTAGGTGGAATGAATGAAGCGCTTCTCTCTCTGTACAACCGACCTTTTTCTTACTCGCTATTTTGGGTTCGCGTTTTGGCTTTTGTTTACATTGCTTTTGGCTTCTTAGGGCGTGTTTTTTTTTATTTGAGAGAGAGAGAGAGAGAGAGAGAGAGAGAGAGAAATTAGTCCAGTCACCAAACAGCATCCTTCTCTTTATCTCCCAGTCATAATCTGGAGAGGGACGCCTTCTCGTGGTGGCACTGATTTAACCAGGCGGCTCCTCTGCCTGGTGATACAAATGACCCTCAACTCCACCCCACCCCCCCAATCTCCAAAAAGAAAGATGGTAAACTGCAAGGGGACAATTTCAGCCTGCAGTTCACTGGGTTCACGTTATAGATGAGATTTGACTTTGTTTATCTTTACCAATCATTCACACTCTGACCTTTCTCGTAGGGTCGCTTCTTCTCCCGCATCGATTTTAAGTGATTAAAAGGAACCTGGGAGTGTTAGTATTGCCTCCATTAACCCTCTCATGGTCGGAACAACTCTATTCCTGCTACCAACAGACGATTTTATTCATCTGAGCGTGAGTCATAGGAGCCTGAGAATCAAGCCAAGATATTGCTTCAGTGTCCTTAAAGATATTCAGGTCAGACGGTCTTGTTTAGTTTACCCTCTTCAGTTCTAGGACGCCATTTTCTTTTTTTTATTATTATTATTATTCTTGCTTTTCACAGGCAATTTTATACACTTTGGAGAGACTTCATTCATCTGACAAAAACAGAAAGTATCAATAAAAGAAAGAAAAAATCATGAGTGAAATGGTTAATCTTGCAACTCGGCCAGCCCACGTAAACAAATATCCGCCATCTTGTCAATATGGCGGCCTGTCCTTGCTCGTCTTATTTGCCTTTTATCTCGGTCAACTGGTGTCTTTTATCCCAGCTGCGTGCCACATTAGCGCCCAGGTGGTGGCAGGAGGAGGGGGAGAGGTGGCAGGGGAAGGGGAGCAGTGGTAGGGAGAGGGAGCAAGGTGGTAAGGGGAAGGGGTGAGGTGGTAGGAGTGGAGTGATGGTAGGGGTGAAGGCGAGAGGTGGTAGGGGAGGGGTGGTAGGGGGATGGAGAGGTGATAAAGGGAGAGAGAGGGATGGTAGAGGAAATGGGGGTGGTGGTAGTGGGGGAAGGGAAGCGTGGTTGTAAGGGGAAAGGGGAATGTTGGTAGTAAGGGGGAAGGGGAGTGGTGGTAACAGTGAGTGCAGTGGGTGGTGGGAAGTAGGAGTGGGTAGTGGTGGTGGGAAGTAGGTGGGGGGAGTGGTGGTGGGAAGTAGGTGGGGGGAGTGGTGGTGGTGGTAACAGCTGACACAAACACACATAAACGTTAAATGCTTCTACGCGACACCGTTTTCGTTGTTCTTCTCCAGACTTATTCATTGCTGGGGAGACTTTTTCAACTGGATGGGTAAGATAATAACCTGCAATAACCCTCTTAGTAGCGATCCAAAAGTGAATAAAATCGCCAGGAGATTGCAAAAATACAACAAACACGTCCTCACCTTAAAGGGGTAAACTCTTTAACACGAAGAAGCTCCCACCCCTTCTCGTTTGATTTAATTTGTTTTTAAACCCTTGTGCATGTATTCGCTTGGCTTGTGTGTGTGTGTGTGTGTGTGTGTGTGTGTGTGTGTGTGTGTGTGTGTGTGTACCTGTCTCTTGGCGCGTGAACAGTATAACTCAAACTGTTATGATCCTTTTGGGCATAAAATTGGTGGAATAGTTGAGAGTGAGCCAAGGAGTAAGTGAGCTGGTTTTGAGAACAACAGACGAAAAGCCATGATCACAAGACAGGCTCAATTCTGATACGATCTGAGCCACGGTGTTGGAAGACTTATAATACAGGAAAGGATGGAGTAATCAGATTTTAGAAGCAGTCACTCGAAGGTCAGGGTCATCGGGAAAGGTCAGATGTTCCGCCTTTAGACCGATTGTAGGGTGCGGATGATGAGCTTTGATTTTTTTTTCGATCTTGTACTTCTTATATTGTTCCTTATTTCAGGGAAGATTTTTCGAGGTGGAGGGGTTAGGTATGGCTATCGTAGACATATAGGGTGTTGTTTTAAGCTGTATGGTATCGTGTGGCAGCAGCAAGAACCAAATGACGTCCTTGGTGTGAAGTGGTTGCACCTATCTGGGTCAGTGTCTGTGCAGTGTTGCTGTCCCAGGCGTGGCAGACTCGCTCGCGCCCCATCCTTACCAATCTGTTTCTCTTTATAGCACATTAACATACTATTATATACCATCATTTAATCCATAATAGTAGTTCAAAGACATAAATAGTATAGAAATAAATAGTAAGGTGTAGTAAAGGTATTAAATCGCAAAATAAGAGGTAGGCTGGCGAGAATACGGGCTAGTGTCTGCGCCGCTGAGTTACCGTCCCACGCCCAGGACCGTCTGGCTGCCGGGACAAAAGGTAAACATATTACTCCGTTTTTACAGACCATCTCGGGCCAAATCGACGTTCCCTAATACGCCTGCCTTCGGAATGTGACGCTATTTCGCCCCAGTGTAGAGGTTAAATAAGCATCATTTTCTCTGATATATGGGGTAATTTGTGGATCTAATGTTCAAAGGAGAGAAACCTGAGCTACGCGATGTTCACTTTAACTTGGCTTAAAATTGTCGTCCCTCTATCTTGAATGCCGAGCTGTACCAGGAGATTAACCTAATGCTAGTCACAAAGAAGTGCTGTGGAAATATATATAGAGCTGTATTATTGTCTTGCTCTTCCACTGGGCTACATGAAATCAACGCCAAAGGGAGAAATTCTTTGCCAAGTTAGGGTGGACAAACTGTAGGACATTTGTTATGGTTTGGTGACATTATGTTTAACGGGAAATGATGGGTCTGTCCACATATACTGGCATTTATAGTCAAGTTGCCTTTTGTGTGTGTGTGTGTGTGTGTGTGTGTGTGTGTGTGTGTGTGTTAAGGTCCAGGCTACCTTAGGCTTTGTTAGGATCGGATAAGGGTTTAGTGGAGGAAGCGTGATTATCTGGGGAGAAGAAGACGGGAGATTTTTAGGGTAAGAAATTCGTGGTTTCCCCGTTTTAGCCTCTGATAAATAAATTCTCTCCAAAATTTGAGGTTTTTACTCTGCATTTTTCTCGTAGAGCTTTTACTTTAATTTCACAAAAAGAGAAAAAGGAAAGAGAGACGTAGGAAGGCAACAAGAGAAAGGGAAAGGAGGAGGAGGAGCCGGAGCAGGGGTTGGACAGGTCGGTGGGAGGGAGGAGGAGGAGGAAAGGGGAGGGAAAATAGGAAAGGTGAAGGCAGGGGAAGAGAATAGAAGGGTGAGTAAGGAGTGGAGGGGAGGGGTGAGTAAGGAGGGTATAGGAGACGAATAAGGAGCACAAGACCTGGGGTGAGTGAGTGAGTGAGTGTGTGAGTGAGTGAGTGAGTCTCCTTGACCCAGCATCAAACACCCACCGCCCACAGTGACGATAGCTTTATGGCTCTCCCGTGGGTGGGGATGAGGGTGGAGGAGTGAGAGTGTGGGGCGGGAGTAAGGTGAGGGTGGAGGGGGCAGTGCGAGGGTGAAGGTGTTGGGAGAGGGGGTAAGGTGATGGTAGGCTAGCAGTGTGAGGGTGAGGGTGTAGGGATGGGGGTTAGGGTGGAGGTTAGGGCGGGGGTGAGGGTGGGTAGTAAAGGTGAAGGAGTAGTTACGGAGTGGAGGTGAGGAAATGGATAAGGAAATGAGTGTGTGAGTTAGAGTGAGGGGGAGGGATGGAGTGAATGTGAGAGAGTGATCAGGGAGGGTGGGGGTGATGGGGGAGGGGGCCAGAAATACCCCCAATTTCGCCCCCTCCTCTACAACTATTGTCTGACTCGCCTTCTCTCAGTTTTTGCAACATTCCTGGTCTTCCCTGCAACTTTCTCTCTCTCTCTCTCTCTCTCTCTCTCTCATCTAAGCCTTACTTTCTTTCGGTCACCAAATCTGTGAGTGTAGGTTTGGAAGAGTTTTTATTTATTTATCTATTTATCAGCCTATTTATCTATTAATTTGTTTGTTATCTTTTATGTTCAGTTTTAAATATAAGGTTAAATTGGAAGACAAAATTTTGGCAAGAGATTCTGTAGGCTTAGATTTTTGTGTGGCCGACTCGGAGTAACATTGATAGTCTGTTCCCTGAGACCCAGCCGTCCTCGTACTTGCCATACGGTTTAATATCATCAACATTTCGACACTTGTACCCACCATCCATACAGAGTGCGTTCCGGTATTCGTAGTAGTAGTAGTAGTAGTAATAGTAGTGGTGGTGGTGGTGGTGGTGGTGGTGGTGGTGGTGGTGGTGGTGGTAATAGTAGTAGTTAGCAGTACTAGTAATGGTGGTGGTGGTGGTAGAAGTAGTAGTAGTAGTAGTAGTTGTTGTTGTTGTAATAGCAGTAACAATAACAAAAACAAACCCCAGAATAACACCCACAATATCCCTTATCAAAAAAAGTTGATGGGAAAATGAACAGGTAATGAATCCCTCTGTCACCACAACACAGCACCTGCCCCGTACCATAATGTAGGGGATAATGCATTGTTTACCACAGAGAGAACTGGGCGGAGGGTTTAGGACACTGGTGGGGTGGGTGGAGTGATTGGGGTGGGTTGCAGCACTAGACCCCGCCTTGTTTTATATCATTCTTGTTTTATATCTTGTTTTATATCATTCTTGTTTTATATCATTCATACTCCAGAGGATTTTTTTTTCAGCCAAGGAATGAGATTGTGAAAGAGTTAGATACGGCCTGATTTAACACTTCCACTATAAGATATCGCCAATAAGATATTCTAGCTACGTGTCCCTGTGTTCAGTAGACGTTTAAGGAGGAAAATCTTAGTGGGAGTTCATGATTTCATTTTTAACTTTCTTTCAAAAATTTCAAAGGGGGTTTAAATCTGTATGGTCCTGGGCTCCATCATTTCGACTCCAACACTCACTTTTTTTTTCCTTTCTTTTCTCCCAAACAGGTAGGCTGTTACAAGATAGACACAGCTCACACTTTCTTACTCCCTGTCTCCGGTAGAATGTAAGTATGCCAATTCTTCAGCACTTCATATTGTGCTAAATATTGTTACTAATTTCATCTGAAGTTTTCATTTATGTGACTATTATTATTATTATTTTTTTTTTTTGTGTGTGTGTGTAGGTGTGTCTTCGACGGTACGCTTTTCTGTTTTATCAACTTCGTGCCAAACTGTTTCTTTTTCCACACATCGTTGCTTGACGTTGAGCGACAGTGTTTTATCTAAGGCAGGCATTGATTTTACGTGCTCTTTGCTGCCGTTCCGTGTTCATTTTCTGTGTTCTCTATGGTATGGTCAGCTATTTTCTCGTGCGAGCTATGTGTGTTTCTCGGCTACATTTTTTTTTACTTATTTTTCATGTTATATTGTGTTTTCTGATGGCGTTTGTTCCCATATGGTTATTTTTTTCCCCATGTATGCGTCATTATGTCCTTGAGCTCTCATATACCCTTCCTCAACGCTCCCTAGATGATGATGATGAGGATGGTGATGAAGGGGGTGATGATGATGATGGTGATGATGTTGACGATGATGATTGTGATAATGATGATGTTCCCTAGAGTGCCGGGGCTAGTCCTGAATGGTAAATAATCTAAATAAAAATTGAAAAGTACTTGCACGGGATGATAGTCAAGAAGAGAATAATTATAGGCCTAAATCAGATATAATAGGCTAGTGATGGTGTCCCCTGTGAGCCACTAGTGAGAATGAGGAGGCGAGGATTGTTGAGGAGATGGATGGGGAGGATGGGAACATACTTGGGGAGGGGGGGATTGGGTGAAGAAGAGGGATGCTGAGATATGTATTGTCCCGTTACTACTTCGAGATGTGAGCCGACGATGAAGATAGCACAGGTTCTTGCTCATTTATGCTTCTTTTAGCGTCCTCGTTCACTGTATGAGGTGCTGACTGTATGAGGTGCTAACTGCATGAGGTGCTGACTGTATGAGGTGCTGACTGTATGAGGTGCTAACTGTATGAGGTGCTAACTGCATGAGGTGCTGACTGTATGAGGTGCTAACTGCATGAGGTGCTGACTGTATGAGGTGCTGACTGTATGAGGTGCTGACTGTATGAGGTGCTAACTGCATGAGGTGCTGACTGTATGAGGTGCTAACAATATGAGATGCTAACTGTATGAGGTGCTGACTGTATGAGGTGCTAACTGTATGAGGTGCTAACTGTATGAGGTGCTAACTGCATGAGGTGCTGACTGTATGAGGTGCTAACTGTATGAGGTGCTAACTGCATGAGGTGCTGACTGTATGAGGTGCTGACTGTATGAGGTGCTGACTGCATGAGGTGCTGACTGTATGAGGTGCTAACTGTATGAGGTGCTGACTGTATGAGGTGCTAACTGTATGAGGTGCTGACTGTATGAGGTGCTGACTGTATGAGGTGCTGACTGTATGAGGTGCTGACTGTATGAGGTGCTGACTGTATGAGGTGCTAACTGTATGAGGTGCTGACTGTATGAGGTGCTAACTGTATGAGGTGCTGACTGTATGAGGTGCTAACTGTATGAGGTGCTGACTGAATGGTAAATAAAGACAGTAAAAAAATCGCTTGCTAGATGCGTAGAAAATGCGTTAGAGAGAGAGAAGGAAAGTGGATACAACTTATATACGAACAGAGGTCTTTTCTTCGGTGTGTGTGTGTGTGTGTGTGTGTGTGTGTGTGTGTGTGTGTGTGTGTGTGTGTGTGTGTGTGTGTGTGTGTGTGTGTGTCACCCCTTCACTCCGATGACGTATGTAGCAAATTCCTCTTGACTCCAGACGATTTTGTTTATCTGAGGTGACGATTGAAAGTCTCCATTCACCCCTTCACAGTCTGAGGTCTTTCCCTTAGCTGAAAAAGACCGTCTGAAGCTGGCAGGAAAAAATAAGAAAAACCACAGGACTAAAAGGAAATATATATACAGGGTCTCTCGGGATTTATGTAAAAAAAAAAAAAAAGAGAGAAAGAGAGAGAGAGAATTATTTTGTGAGTCCAAATCTCAACCGTGAAGGAGTTATAATATCTGATGATGACCCTTATTGAATGATGTAAGAGAGGCTATTTTCACTCATCAGTAAAGACGTTCCATAGCGGTTGGGAAATGGAGGATAAAGTTTCTCTCTCTCTCCCTCTCTCTCTCTCTCTCTCTCTCTCTCTCTCTCTCTCTCTCTCTCTCTCTCTCAAAATTAGCCCAAGAATAACCTCATGAACTTTCTCACCCATTTTCTGGGACACCCTGTACAAAGCGGTTGGGAGGGAAGGGAGGGAGAGAGGAAGAGAAGGGAGAGAGGGTGAGGAGGGGAAAGGAAAGAAGGGTGAGGAGGGGAAAGGGAGGGAGGGTGGGGAGAGGAAGGGAGGGAGGAAAACAATTTGATCAGGTGAAGGAAAAGGAACACAAAAATAATGAAAAAATATTATTACATCGGATTTTTTTTTTTAATGTTTTTTTTTGGCTATCCTATGAACGTTTGACTTTATCTATTTATCTATTTATTTATTTATTTATTTGTGTTTACTTCTCTAATTTATCAACAAAATTTTGGATTCTTCGTCAATTATGTTTTTTTTTTTTTCAACAGCCGTATAACATTGATTTTTTGCTTATTTCATTTATGGGAAGGATTCTATAATTTTGCGTTCCCAAATTTTTAACTCCAGGTATCTCATTATATTATTCTTTTATACACTGGCTTCATATATATATATTTTTTTCAGTTGGTATAAATTCTGAGTTCTTTTTCCAACTATCCCCTAAAGTTTTCATTCCATTCTGTAAAATTTCCCGCCAGGTATTCTCTGCTCTACCGGATGCTTGTTTTGTTTTTTGTTTTTTTCAACTCTAAATTCGGAGTGGTCAATGGCCGGAGGGAGGGAGGGAGGGGGATGTGTGTATGTATGTGTGAAATGTATGTGTGTCTGCTATAAAATGAGGTGTGTGTGTGTGTGTGTGTGTGTGTGTGTGTGTGTGTGTGTGTGTGTGTGTGACGTGTACAGAGGAGAGAACACCCAAGGAATGTTAATGAGGCAGACTTTCCTTCCTTCCTTCCTTCCTCCCTTCTTTCCTTCCTTCCTTCCTCCCTTGTTTCCTTCCTTCCATCCTTCCTTCTTTCCTTCATAATTCTGTTCATTATTGCATAGTTTTTCAAGCTTCCATAAATCATCGTCTGTTTGTTTGTTTCTTCGTGTATTATTTCTTTCTTTGTGTGTCATTTTCCATTCGTCGTTAATTTTCGTTTTTCTTGTTTTTTTTATGATTTTATAAGCTGTGTGTTTTTGTGTTGTGTCAGTACCAGTTACGAGTTTGCCAGCGCAGACGCATAGAAAGAGTGTGTGTGGTTATGTGACTCTGTGTGCTTTGTGTGTGTGTGTATGTGCGTGTGTGTGTGTGTGTGTGTGTGTGTGTGTGTGTGTGTGTGTGTGTGTGCGAGCGTTAGTATATTAAATCTAGTATTTCCCTCTACTCAATTTTTCTTCTTCATCATCCCCTCTTTTCCAGTAACTTCCTAAAATTCTGCCCCTTCCTCCTCCTCCTCCTCCTCCTTCTCCTCTTCCTCCTCCTCCTCCTCCTCCTCCTCCTCCTCCTCGACCTTGATCTACTTACTTCCGGTAGAAAGTAAGTCACTCAGGTTTGCCGGAAGTGGAGGGAGGAAGAAAAGGGGGAGGTAGAGGGAGAGGAAGGGGGATGGAGGTAGGAGAGAGAGGGAGGGAGAGAGGAGAGAAAGAGGGAGGAAGGGAGGGAGAGAGGAGGGAAAGTGGAAATAAGGGAAGGAAAGAAAAAGAGGGAGGAAGGAGAAAAAATGGGAGGAAGGAAACCCGGAAACGAAGAGGGCGAAGAAAGGAGGAGAGAAAGAGAGGAAGGAAAGAGGAGAATGAGGGAGGAAGAGAAGGAAGAGAGTAAGAGGAAGGAAGGGGGAGCAGAGAAGGAGGAAGGAGGGGAAGAAGAAAGAGGGGGAAAAAGAAGGAGTTGAGAGAGTTACACAGAGTTACATAGATGTACAGATCATACAGGGTAAATGTGTCCAAATAAAGAGTCCTGTATCTTGAAAGAGAGAGAGAGAGAGAGAGAGAGAGAGAGGGAGATTATTGATGGATGTGCTTTTCTCCTTACCCACCCTCCCCCTCCACCCCCACCTCACCTGTTGGCATTTGTGGTCTCGTAGTTGAGTCATTAGGCCTCTCTCTCTCTCTCTCTCTCTCTCTCTCTCTCTCTCTCTCTCTCTCTCTCTCTCTCTCTCTCTCTCTCTCTCTCAGTATTCATCTTGGTCTGGTTCTGATATTGGAAACACTCGATTTTTAATGTGTGTGTGTGTGTGTGTGTGTGTGTGTGTGTGTGTGTGTGTGTGTGTGTGTGTGTGTGTGTGTGTGTGTGTGTGTAATTTTTATCTTCTGGACTCCAACTAGAAGCCCTTTCCCGAGATCCATTTGTCCACCCAGACGAGACGAATAATGCCACTTGTCGTCTCATTCCACCTCTTGGACACTAATACCTACCATTTAGAGAGAGAGAGAGTTCCGAGGATTATATTTGTACATAGCATTACTTTCTGTTGACTGTTGGCTACTCCTGCTAATTCCTATGTACTCCTTCTTCCCTCACTCCCTCCTCTCCCCCCTCCAGCTCTTTCACCCTTTCTCTCCCCTTTCCTCCTTTCGTTCCTGGTCTTTCTTCATCGTTTCTACCTTCTTCCTCCCTCCAGCTCTCCTCTTTCTCATTTTTTCCTTGCCTTTCTCTCACGTTTGTACCATCTTTAGTGTGCTTACTTGTGCTTTAATAGATCATTTTTTGGTTCATCTTTTATTGTCTCTGTCAGTTATTTAATTTTTCCATCTTCCTTATCTCCCCCCTTCGTCCCTCCTTCACCCTGCGTCTCCCCATCCCTCTCTCCCCTCTCCCCATCTTTTTTACAACCTAATTCTTTCTCCATCCCTTCTTTCCTCCCACTCCCCTCCTCAAACTCAACCCTACACCTCTCTCTTCTCTTATTTTCTCCCTGACATTAATTCTTCGTTGTGATCAGTTTTTCTCGTGTAAATAGCTAAATAATCCTCTGTTTAATAGTAGTTTTTATATGCTGATCTGTACCCCTTTTCTTTGCCACGTCTCTCCCACCCCAGGCTTCTCCCCATCCCTCCTTCTTCCCCCTCTCCATCTTTCCCATCTTCATCTTTTCTCCTCCACCATCTCTCCTCCTCCAACTCTTCTCTCCCCATCTCTCCCACCGCCTTCTTTCCATCCCTCCTCCTCTCCCTCCATTTCTCCTGCCCCTTCCTTTCCAACCTCAAACTTTTCTCCATTTCACCTCCTTCCCTCCTATCTCCCCCACTCCTTTTTCTTTCTCCTCCCTCCAGCTCTTCCCTTCAAGTGTCTCCCTCCTCCCCATCTCTCTTCTCTCTCCATCACTCGCACCCCAAGCTTGTCTCCATTCCTACGTCACCCCCCTACACGACCGTCCTGCCCTAAGGACGGTCCTCAACTCCCTCAGGCGGTCAGAATGTGTGGTACCATCTCGCGCCGGGAGGGGAAGAGGAAGACGCTTGTATGTTTCATGTCTTGTATATTCTCCATTGCTTCCGAAATTACCTAGCACCTTTTTACAAGCGATTTAGTTTGCCGTTTACACCCTCATATGCTCCTTTGTTATTGGTTGGCGAAGACGCTTGTTTGCTTCATGTCTTATTCTCCAGTGCTTACGAAATTACCTAGCACCTTTTTACCAGCGATTTAGTTTGTCATTTACACCCCCATATGCTCCTTTGTTATTGTTTTGCCTGTTTAAGTATCGACTTTTTTTTTTTTACGTAGTGATATCAAGTAAAACATTAACACGAAATTACCTAGCGCCTTTTTACCAGCGATTTAGTTTTGCATTTACGCCCTCATATGTAGCTTTCTTATTGTCATGCCTTTTTCAATATCGACATTTTTTTTACGTACAGTGATAGCAAGTAAAACGTAAACACAAATAAGGAAGACCTGCTTGGTTGAATTCGGTCCCACATTTCAGAACCGGAA
>NC_137038.1:1735000-1755000 GCF_032717465.1 Coenobita brevimanus
AACACGCTCCGTAATAATGTTTTTCCCTCCCAGCAGCGGTATGTGGCAGTCGCTCCCGGGCAAACCTGCACTCGCCAGCCTGCTTTCCCTTGGGTAAACCCGTTCTGTGTGCTGTCGCCACCGCTGCCCGCCGTATTTAAGCATTTCCCTCCTCTGTTTCCATCTTTAGTTTTTTCCTGTTCAATTATTAGTCTTTATTTTTTTTTTCTTGCCTTTACTGGCTGGACTGTCTCGTTTTCCCTTCGGTAAACTCGTTCCTGTGTTCGATTCTCGTCACCGCTGCCCTCTAGTTTTCTCCCCTGTTTCCACCTCCAGCTTTCTCTTGTTCACTTATTCCTCTCTGTATTGTTTTCACTCGGTTTGTCTGTCTGTCTGTCTGTCTGCTAACAGCTTTACGCGAAAACTACCGGTACGATTTTGACTAATATAACGGGGATGATGGGTAATGACCTCATGATCACCTGATTAAATTTTGGGCCAAACTGGGCCAAGGCCCAAAATGTAAAAAAAAAAAAAAAAAAATAGGGAGGGTAAATATTGTTTTTTCGCCATAACTCCTTTCAAATCCATCATATCGACATACCAAAACCTAAATGTGCATCTTTCAAATCTGCATCCTATAACACGCATCAGGGGGGTCACCCCCCAGTTAGCGGTAAGGGGGGGATCAGTGTCAGGTGGGTCAGGCCTGAAATTTCAAATGGGCATAATATCGTCAATTTTCACCCAATTTACAACAAATTTGATATGTGACATCTTTGACTAGATATCCTGTTGTGTTTATACGTCAGCACTAAAATGACTGCCGGGGACGGGTTTGCTGTGCCTTGGCATCGCTTCTTGATTTCGTGTTTATTATTTTCTTGCCTTTATTTGCTCAGCTAGCCCTCTTTGCCTTGGGTAAACTCTTTCCTGAATTATTCTCGTCACCGCTGCTCTCCATATGTAACATTTATTTATTTCTTTATTTTTTTATTTTAAGTTTACGGTTTCCGGCTGCTTCTCTTGCTTTCTCTTTTTTTTTATTTTCATTTTTTTTTTTGTTACTTTCTACAGCGCCCCACCACCACCTTCCATATCTAAGCACCTCCTTTCTTTTTTTTCCATCTCCACCTCCCTCTTGTTCAGCTGTTTTATTTGCTCTTTTATTGTTCTGTTTGTTTTATTTTATTTTTATTTGTTCTAAGGTTTAAAACTGAGTTATACTTCAAACATTTTCTCTTCACTGTCCTCTGCACTTCGGCTCTCTCTCTCTCTCTCTCTCTCTCTCTCTCTCTCTCTCTCTCTCTCCAAAAAAAAAAAAAACGGGGGGGGGCAGTCAATAAAAGGGAAACTATGGTAAACCGTGGAAAGTGAAAATAGAAAATACAGTACGTGTTGTGGGAAAGATTGGAGGTGAAGGGGATGGTTGAGGCTGTATTTCTAGCCCCTAAATATTCCGTGAGGGTAGGGGGAATGTGCGTGTGTGTGTGTGTGTGTGTGTGTGTGTGTGTGTGTGTGTGTGTGTGTGTGTGTGTGATCTTTTTTCAACTAATTCACCATGAGGTTTTGACGTCATTTTCCCCTCCATCAAAGCAGGTAGAGAAATAGTAGATGCGGGAACTTCAGGGAATGTAAAAATGTAGAGTTAGGATTTTGCCACACGAAATATAGATTGTGTTTACCGTAGAGTTTTTATTTTTTAGTAATGATTTTGCCACACGAAATATAGCGTGTGATTACCGTAGAGTTTTTATTTTTTTAATGATTTTGCCACACGAAATATAGCGTGTGTTTTCCGTAGAGTTTTAAGTAAGGATTTTGTCACGAAATATAGCGTGTGTTTACCATAGAGTTTTTTTTTTTTTTTTTTTTTTTTTTTTCTTTCTTTTTTCTTTGTCACCCCGAGGTAGATACTGAATCACTAATGGGCAGTCTGGTTCCTAGAGACACTCCCGCATCTGCTGCCAGGTTAAGGTGAACGAACTATAGGTGGTGTTGCAGGGGCTGGCAGTGCTGGTGGGTGCGTGTGTGTGCCTGTGCGGGGCAGACTACGGCACCGCCACCCGCTATGTGATCCTGGCAGCGGGCCCCAGTAGGCAGTACCGGTGGGCGGGCCAGGGGCTGCCCTTCACCCCGCCCATCCACCCACCCCGCCCACACATCATACCCAAGTGGACCCCTCACATGGACCCCACCTACACCGCCCTGTGGGTCCCTCACACTCCATCACCACCCCACGGACCCCCCCACAAACCCCTTGCCCCTTCCCCACCCCCCCACGGCCGTACTAAGCCCCCAGCCCCTCACCAACACCATGCCCCTCGCCCTGCCCTACCCCCACCCCCACAACCCCCACCTCCCCCAAGCAAAGGGTTCGGGCCCCCCAAAACCAACGACCTCACAGCTCCAGGGATCAGCGCCCCTCTGCCAGCCCCAGCGATTAGCGCCCCTCTTTACTCCCTTCCCCCCCGTCCCAATCCAGCCCCTCCTTCAGTGACGGGCCCCCAGCTAGGGACCCCCCTGCCCCTGGCCACCACCCGTGCAGACCCCCTAGCCACCTTTGCCCCAGCCCCCCTTGGAGTACCTTTCGACG
Organism: Coenobita brevimanus; assembly: GCF_032717465.1. Classification (NCBI taxonomy): domain Eukaryota; kingdom Metazoa; phylum Arthropoda; class Malacostraca; order Decapoda; family Coenobitidae; genus Coenobita; species Coenobita brevimanus. The sequence continues at coordinate 1,737,576 of NC_137038.1, forward strand.
TGCGTGCAGCACCCCCCGGCACCTCCGGTGTGAGGGGTGATGTCCCCTCTAACTCCCTCCTGCCTGCTGGACAGTCGTCTTACTCTCAGCTGTAGTCTCTCATCTTCCACTTCTGATTCACAGTTCTATGCTTTTATCTTATCCAACTTGCTCCCACATCACTCCTTTCTCACCCCTCCTTTCTCGCCTCATCCTTGTCCTCACCCCGCCCCCCCTTCCACTATCGTTCTTTATGCTTTTTTGTTCACCTACGACTCACAATTTGCCATTTTTCTCCCCACACTTCTCCGTACCTCACCTCGCCCCTGTTCTTCCCCTTACCCTACCCTCATGGCATCTTCGTCCTCCCCTGTGCCTGTGCCTGGCTTGAGTAACCCCCTCCCTGCTAACCTGCCCTGCCCCTGCCCACCCCACTAACCACTAACCCGGCCCGTCCTTGCTTGCAGGTGCTGGTGGTGGCCTGGGTGCTGCCCCTGGGGTGCTGGGGGGCATCGTTCCCTCACCACCTCAACCTCATAATCCGTCCCGCCGGCCGCAGTCGCTCCTTCAAGTGGCTGGGGCCTGGGGACCCCCTCGATGCCCCCCTCCACATGCCTCGTCCCCCCTTCATCCCCCGCTGGCTGCCCGGACCCCCAGAGTACGTAGCTAGATGGGTGCCAACCACTCCTGCCCCACACTCCCACTCCCACACTCACTCCCGCTCACACTCTCACACTCACTCCCGCTCACACTCCGCTGCTTCCAACATGCTGGGTTTTGGAGCACCTAAACCCTCCTCAGTCATGTTGCCCCCCTCCCTCCCCCTCACCGCCCCCCGAGTAGTAGCTGCCCCTGCCCCTCACACTGCCCCCTCCGCTCACCCTTCCCCCTCCCCCACCCCTGGGTACTCCGCCCCCCACGCCGACGACATCATCACCACCGAGGACCTCCCTGCCACAGCCATCAGAAGTGTTGCGTCCAAGAGTCCACAGTCCGCTCCTCTACTTGCACTCCAGGACACTGCACCCGTCGCCGCACTCACCCATCACACGCCCTCCCACATCGTTCAGGATGCCTCCCTTGATGGGGCTCACTCTAGTCCCCCAACTTTCACCCAACCCTCCCCTACCCTCACCCACTCATCCCCTCTTCCACTCTCTCAAAGCGAGGTCAGTTCGCTTCCCATCTTTCCACCCACGAGCAACTCCCACCTGTCCTCTTCCCTCCCACCCACTGCCATCTCAAATTCTCCTTCCCTCCTTCCCACTAGGAACTCCCTCCCACTTTCCTCCGTCCCTCCCATCTCAAATCCCCTCTCTTCCCTCCCACCTCCTCCCCTCCGTCTCGTTAGTGGCTCCCAGCAAACCTCCTCCCTCCCACCCACTTCCCTCCCACCCACTAGTCTCTCCAACCCATCTGTTTCCTCCCTCCCACCCAATGAGAAGGAAAAGTCACCCAAACAGCAACTTCTCATCAGCGATCAGTTTAAACCCAGTCCAGAATTCAATACCAAGGAATTTATGGAAACCGTACAGCCCCCTAAATTCCAAACTCCCCAGAATTTCCAGACCAGCGGTAATGATCTGAGCCAAAATATCGCTTCTGTGATCAATTTCGAGTCCACAAGAGGAGATCTGTTTGGTCTAGCCGACGATCCTAATCTCGTAGGTGACATTTTAAACGAGTCATTCAGTTCTGATGATATCGTTTTTGAGTCTAGTTTTCCTGAGGCGGATATAATCATAGGTGAGCCTAGTTTCGCCTCTCGGCCTTCCAATCTCTTAGGCAAAGCTAATCTCTTCGTTGAGCCGAGTTTCGTGGTTGAGACGAGCTTAGGGAACGAGCCTACCCTGTTTGTCGAGTCGAGTTTAGAGGAAGACCCAAATTTAGGAGAGATGTTCATTGTGGGCGAGCCGACGAGAGAGGAAGATATTCCATTGGGTGAGAATACGTTTAGCTCCGAGTCTGATGAGATTAGCGCCGATCCCAGCATAGATAACGAGCCTGATGTTGAGCCAAGTTCCTCCGATTCCCTCCTAATCTCGCGCATATCTCCCAGCTACCAACACGGACCTGATTTTCTCACATCCTCCTCTCAGTCCCCTACGGCCCGTTCCCTATCCTCCCCAGCCTACCCAGCATTCATTCCCCAGCCCCTAGCCATCCCCGTGGGGCCCCTGGGTTCCATAACGCTGGATTTTCCCCAGGAGAACCCGGGGACCCGTAGGCAGGCTCGCGTGCTAGGCGGAATCGAAGGTAAACAAAGAGACTCGTTTTACCACCAGAGGAACTTTTACCCAGAGGTTCCTTATGGTGCCAGGTTATATCCCAGGGTAAATAACAGGTATCAGTCTTGGCCTACGGTGTTTTGGTAGATAAGTGATTTGTGGATATTTATGTTGCGTTTTGAAGGACTTGGATATTTGGCTGCAGGACCTTTAACCCTTTCGGAAATAGTACCATGACATTTATCTCAGTCTTTGTTTACTACCAGACTTTTTAATTCAGCGTAGGAGAACGCCGTAGGTCGAAATATCTCTCCTCCGCTGAATAAAATCCTCTGGAGATTGCAATACTAATAAAGAGAAAAAAATAAAAGAAAGAAAAAATGGGTATCACCGTTGTGTAGGGTTAAATAAATAAATAAATAAATAAATAAAAACTTTAATGGCATGTTTAGGAATTAATAAATATATCTGGTGTCATATTCTTGTAAGTGAAACCATGACTTTTTATTGTACTTGCTTGGAGTTATTGATATCACAGGGAAGTCCATATATTGCTCACTCTTTACCATTAGCTGAATAATTCTCGTGCATTCCCGGGAGTCAGTCAGCGTTACCAGTGTTTAGTTTGTAGGTGATCCATGACAAGTAGAAATGTTAGATGAGAGAGAGACAGGTTAGAGCTAGAATTCTTTATTTTCTCTAACGTTTCAGGCTACAGAGGATGGTTCTGTGTAGCATGAAAAGTTAGAGAAGGTAAAGAATTCAATCTCTAACCTGTCTCTCCCTCTCACCCCCAACTCAGACCTGTGTCTCTCTCCCACCCAACTCAGACCTGTGTCTCTCTCCCACCCAACTCTAACCTGTCTCTCTCTCCCATCCAGCTCAAACCTGTGCCTCTCTCCCACCCGCCTGTCTCTCTCTCTCTCCCACCCAACTCTAACCTGTCTCTCTCTCCCACTCAACATATCCAGTGTTTACTCAGCATCATTTCTGCTTCCCATAACCCTTCTCTGTGCTTTGATATTGTCTGCTTTTTACCCTCATCGACTGCATGGTTGATGACTAATTTCATGAAGCCTCCAAATATCTGCGCTCCTCGCACCAGCAGACGGAGCCGTACCCGCAACACACAGGGCGGGAAAGGATGAAATGTACAGACGATCAAGTGACAAGAGCTACATTCCCGTGGCCCATTGCGTGTAATTTAGACAGAGTGCTGGATACGATGTTAATATTGCAACACTACCAAATCAAGGACTAATCTTCATGCAGACACTAGATTACCGTACTTTTTTTCACCATCACACCTCCCATTTCGTCATCTTGTTTTGTTTCATGTACTTTTTTCGTTCATGGATACATTCTCAATATACAGTATAATGCATTTTCTCATCACAGTACAAAAAACGTTATATCTTCAACAATCCCATAAGTAGGCTATTTTTTTATGTACAGGATCTACATGAAAGGGCTTTTTTTTTTTCCTTTTTTTTTTGAGGGGGGCGTTCCCTGGAAGCCCCCTCCCCCGTCCTTCTCAATGGATATGGATTTTTTTTACTACTGTATATACTTTTTAGCAGACCGTTCCAAGTATTAGCCTCATTAGGCCGAAGACGTTTTTGTTATTTCTTTCTTGCTATCCCCAGACGATTTCTTCAGTTTACACGAGACTACGAACAGGAGGTGCTAAATATAACCTTCATTAACCCATTTCACTTCTAAAGAAATTTTGTAACTTGGATTCATTGGCGTGGGAGTAACAAGAATGAAATGCCAATAACGTCGTCGTGCTGATGAGGTTGGTGTTCAGTCGCTTGTCAGGCATTATTGTATAAACTAGGGAAAAAATGAGGCATACTTCAGGAGGATTTTCTTGGCCTGATTCTAAGTAATAAATGCTGTATCAACACGAGTCCAGTTCTTAACCATCACGAAGCTACATTTACTGATAACCCCATGAGGGAAAATATGATTCACCCGTAAGGTTATCAGGAAGTATAGGTGGTTCATTGCGACGTGGAAATTTTGGGCGGGAAAGTGAGTCACAGATCAGAACTTGAATGATTTATTTTTTCTAACGATTTGGGCAACACAGAACCCTCTTCACACCCCGAAACGTTAGGGTACATAAAAGAATTCAATCTCTAGTCTGTCTCTCGCTCTCACCCAACATTTCCACTCATCAATAATTGTAGCGTCGTAACAGTTGACATAATTCACTCGTAAGATTATCAAGAAATGGAGATCCGTAATAATTGAGGAGTGTCTCCATGTTGGTGTAGCATTCATCATCATCATCATCCTGACTCTCTTTCCCACCTAAGGATAGAGCGAGGGAGGATCCAGAAACAGTGAAGTATATGGCATTTAGCACTTATCTCAGCCCAAGAGTAAATCCGGGAGTTTGGCACGCTTTTTCCAGGACAACTTGTATATTCTTATCTGTATGCATTGGTTAATTTTTAGCGCAGGAACACACAGTAATTTGTTATTCTTAGGTTTTGAATGAACGTACCAGTAGATACTTTGTATCATATGTATATGCTGCATTATGTTGTAATAAACTGTTGTAGTAATATCGTTGTTTGTTTTCATTCACAAGGTAAGTGCACTAGGTATATGACAAATGTTAGGCCGCCTCTGCATTTGTCATTTAGTAAGATTCTTTATTTACCATTCAGTAGAAGCCCCAGCACTGTGGCGAACGATGTCGCTGAAGGCCAAGTACAGGCCCGGTGCGACGAAATACCGGATTGGCGGTCATTTACTGCATCTGCACCGTTACTAGGAAAATATCATAACATAGAGATGAGCGTGTGGTGATAAGGAATAAAAAAACAAATAGGCCTATCAGGATAATCAAGGCAAGTGAATGGTGGATGAAGAATACACGAGGTAGTCAAAGTTAATTCCTGACTAGTTTCGCTGTAAACCTTCATCAGAGGAACTTTACAGAAAAACTAGTCAGGAATATATACTTTTTTCCCCTACTCCAAAATCGTTGATTGGAGACTACCCTTACTTGTCTTCAATTGGGTCATGCCCGCCTCGCTCCTGCAGTCAAATGAGACATGATCATCAATCAGTCTCCACACTGCCTCGTGACTATCCTTCACCCTTTGATTGCTTGTGTACACTTTCAGCTTCCCCCTTCACTCGCGTCGGACCCTCTGCTTACTGATTTCCCAAGTGACTCCCACCTTCTTTCCAGTATCACACTTTATTACTGCTTTTCACCTACATTTAATTATTTTCTTAGTGCCCTGTAGTTATATAATGTTTGGTGCTAGTTTTTCATTCCTTTCACTTTCACATTGTACATTTATTTTCCCCGCTCCCTTCCTTGGTGCTATATAGCCAATTTATGGTTTGGTACTAGTTCATTATTCCTTCCTTCCCCTGAAAGGAGGAGGATGGGCTACTGGACAAGGGCAACTTCAGTTTGCAGTCCACTGGGATCATGCTTCTGATGAACATGAGCTAGTTTTACTATTTTCTGTCCCATCATCCCAAATCTGCACAAACCATTTCCAGGGCCGGATATAGCTTGTTTGAAAAGAATTGGATACTATTTATTGTCCAAGCTTATTAGAATTCATTGGTAACCATTATGCAATGTATTTATTACATAATGTTTGGTAAATAATGTAATCCTACACGCCCGTCCCCCCTAAAATCTGCATGCAACTTGACGGCCCACGAGAAAAAAATAGTTACCCCTATTGAAGTAGGTCGTACCCAGTTTTCTGTAGTTATTTTGTCAACAACAATACGAATACGTTTTGTGATATCCCTCGAAAGTTAATGTTCTTCCAACTTAACATTTAGTGATGATATTGCCTTGTGATGAACTTTGAAGGCAAATTATTTGACTTCCAAGACGGGACTTTATCTGTTATGGAAACGTCTCGAATCTGCGAAAACAGACTGAAGGAGGGGAACGTTTGTTAGTTGGCTGGACGTTTACATTATATATACCGGCATTATTTTGTTCAATTATAGTTCGTAGCAATTAAGTATGCCAGTGAGGGACTACTTGGGTGACCTGGTAGGTTTGGGAGTGACTGCTGGCCTCACCTTCACCTTCTACCATTTCGTTAAAGCCGGCAGGGAGGTCATTCAGCAGTTGAAGGTAAATGGACTCCTTCAGTGTATAGTCTGACTTGTTTTCTTTTACTGCTGTTGGTACACCTAGGAATTATATTTTAGGCTAATACCATATAGTTCCATTAAGTCAAGAGAAAGCCTGGCAGTCAGAGGGTTAAAAACTCTTTCATAGAATTATAGATTTTTGGATTTTCGCTCAACTGATGGATGCTGAAAATTATGATGAAACGGCATTATCATCATCAAATTTACAACTATATTTTTCTTGTTAAACTACAATGTGATTTTTGTTTTGATAACTTATAATAGTTGTGGAAATGTTTAATTTGGAAGGTATCATGTATAAACCTCACCAGTTTTACACGCAGACCATAGCAAGTGGCCACCCACCATGATTATAAGCTTGATTAAGCTCCGAAGTCAGTATGTCACATTCTTCATTGCTGCTAACTTAACTGGAATGATTTGGGGATAAATGAGTTTCTGGGTGTGAATCAACCCATCACCCACTGTTATGATGATGCCACTGACTTAACAAATTTAATTTTGCTCCTCTTTAGTAATGTTATTTTTGCAGAATTTAGGTGTCAGATGGATTGTACAATCTTTAGTACTGGTAATAAATATTTCCACAGAATCTGGGGATCATAAATGTACAGTTATGAAAGATACTTTCCTAAAATTTTCATCATTCAACGGGAGTTTTCATGCAGTTTGTCCAGAGTTACCAGTAATATGCTCACCAAGCAGTTCTAAACAATTTCTTGAATAAGAATCTCAGAAATGCAGGCTTTAGCAGAAGACCATACTAAGTAAGGAATGAGGGAATGGCTTAGTTCCTAGCATCATACATAATGGCATCAGGCTTGACTCACCATAATGGGATAGCCTAACTGGTAAAATTTTATGGCACCACAGTCATGGAATTCATATTAATTGATACATAACTCACTGAGGAAGTTTTACCTTATATAATTTTACAGATCAGTAATAAGACTTTTAATGTAACATAAGCTGTTTGGGTATTGTGGCAGAAATGGTGTCCTTCATGTGGGAGTGGAATGTAAGCAAGCATAAATATTCTCTAGGAAGTAAAGTTGAATTATGAGTAGTTAATATATGGAAGAAAGGTTATATAATTTATTTGAGAGATACATTTAGTATAAAAATTATTTCCATGAATGTGCTGTCCTAAAACTTTTTCACTTAACCTAAGCCAGCTCCCGATTTTAGATGCAAGGAACAGAGCTTAGAATTGAGCATTCCCCCCATGTCTTGGGTACAGTACTTAAAAGAAGAAATTGCCTTTACTTCATAAGCTTAGAGGTGAGCTTATTGATTTTGGTGTACTTAACCTGTCATTATTCCCTAGGATGTGCCAGAGTTGGATATTGATGCCAGCTTACTGGACCGTGTACGTAAGGAGTGCGATGATGGAGTGGGAGGTAATGAGGGACTGGATGCATGTGTACGAGGAGTGGTCAAGGCTATAGGACCTGGTTTACAGAGTGTGGAACGGCCCGAAGTGACAGGAGTGATGCGCCGACACACGATACAGGAGCACCTCATGTCACATGTTATGGGATTTTGGTGAGGATGTGCTGTATTTTGCTATGCTAAAGACTTCACTTGTTTTTTATTGTGTGTGTTAGAGCCCAATATGTACAGTGGAGTGTTGAGTGGCTGAAAATAACAGGAGTGATGAAGAGACATATCATTCAAGAGGACCTCCTGGTACACAAGGGATTCAGGTGCAAATGTGCAGTGTTGTGTAACACTTCATAGGTTTTACAGGATGTGGTGTTTATGAAGTGTGGTAAAGGCTGTAGGGTTCGGCATGCAGTGTTGTGTGGCCAGTAATAATAGGAGTGATGAGGAAATATACTATTCAGGAGCACCATATGCCAAAAGTTACAGGGTTCTGATGAGAATGTACTGTCATGTTATTGTAATCCTTTCCCTGTGATGTATGTACCATATGTGTTTTGTAAATGATGCTACCATCACACAGCTTTATTTATCTTAGAAGACCCATTATTGGTATTCTTAGATTAGTCTACTGTACTGTAAACCTGCATATTCCTCATTATCAGTTAAGGCTGTGCTGTTAGGAAAAGTGAAGGGGTAACTTTTCTACATTGCATATTGCTATTTTTATTACTCCTTTTTCAGGTTGAATGACAGACTGATGGTTGACTCGTCAGTGTCAAGTGTGCCTTTCATGTTGCTGCGAAAGGGGGTCGGTGTACAGGTAAGTCGGTAGTGAGTAGTTGATTCATCATTCAATTATAGTTCATACACCAATACCTCTTCATTGTATTGAAGGATTTATAATTGTGCTTTACATCTCTCTTCTCAGTTACATTTTTCACTTTTATCTTTGTTCACTACATCTCTGTTAACCCTCCATGGATGGTTAGTGTTCTGCTGTTAGTGTAAAAACTATCTATGGTATGGTAAGCTACAGCAGAATCTTAACATGGCCTGAGCTTTTGCCTTTTCTCCTACATTCAGACAGAATAACGGTTCGGTATTCCACTTAATACACAGTTCTTTTTGTAGCTTGATTAAATATATCTCATTTACCCCCCCCTTTTTTATATACCAATAGATATATAAGAACATTCATTAATAACTGTATAAGAGTTTAGAATTGTTAGTATACAGTACAGGTTACCACCTACTCCTCCCATAGGTCTAACATATCATGTTTATTTCAGATCTCAGACCCAGACAAACTTGAAGATGTTGACTTAACTGTTGTCAGTGAGAAGTTCAATGCTGCAAATAACTCCTTTTTAGAACATATGTGGGGTTTCATGAAAGGTGTACGAACAACAGGCACACAGCAGACTGAGGTAATAAAAAGGTCAAGGTAAGGTCATTTAGTTCCTTTAAAGGTAGGTTTGTTTTGGTTAGATTAGGTATGCTGAGTATACTGAAATTACTTATAAATTATTGAGGATTAAAATACTTTGAAAGGTTCACTTAAACAAATCTGCTCTGATCTCTTGTGGTGAGGAATAGAGCAAAGTTTTTTGTAACTGAAGACCTAAGTAAAAGTAGAAAGAAAGGGGAATGGTAATCTTAATTATTGGATTGCCGTACAACTGTACAGTATTTGATATCATATTTGTTTTAGCTAGTTATAATATGCCTGCTTCTTATATAGGTAATGTAGATATATTCATACACTTTGCACCTCTCATGGTCAGGACAGTTTTATTATTCTCTTCCAGTTAATGTCAGACAATTTTATTAAAATACAGAGTTAGCATAGGAGCTCAAGAGCATTAACACCGATACCATTAATCCGATCACAGTTAAGATAACGTTAGTATTATATTCCAGTGAATAACAGGTTATTATATTCAGTTGAGAGTGCATAGTAGGAGCCTGTGAATGTTTAATTCAGTGCTGTATTTCAGGAGATGCTGATTGAAGGCACAACAGTAATGGGCATTGGACGTCTGGTTTTGAGAGACGAGGGACTCCACCTTGACCCTTCACCTCCCCTCCCCTACATGCTCACCACTAGGCACAAAAAGGTCGGGTATTTGTTGTTGTTGTGGCCCCAGGCCCATCCAAACAATATTGTTGTTGTCACATGACCACATGCACTCTAGGCGAGCAGGCCCGTTAACTACAGGTAAGCAAATGCTGTGGGGCAGTCCTACTCATACCGTATAGTATATACACGGCGTAGGGAACTGGCACCCACTTGTGGTAGGCATCACCTCATCAGAGTTGGACCAGGATCCTTCCTACAACGTGGTGCAGAGTTGACACTGCAGAAGCTCCAGAATTGGACCAGGATCCTTTGCACAACGAGGTGCAGAGTTGACACTGCAGAAGCTCCACCGAGAGGACACATACCACCACTCTTTGTCTCATCAGCACTTCATCAGAATATGAAACTGGGTAGACTGCAGGTTGAAGTTGTCCATCTCTTGCAGTTCACTACTCTTCTTTCAAGGGATGGAGAAGAAGTTGAGAAACGTTTATCAGTCAGACACGCCTGGTGGTTATATCATTACTACCGTGTGATGGTGTTGCTATCCAGCATCAAAATGTTAGGTCTCAGGAGTGTGCAGTTGTGCTGTGTGAAGTGTTGGTGGTTGAGTGCATAGAGAAGTGATATGTTGTCTGAAAGGACATAAGTTCAAGGATAGAAGTGCCAGTAAGAAAACTTATCAGCAAATTGCCAAAGGAAGTGGGTCACACATTCCTGCATTCCTCATTCAGGTCATTTTAGATTTTCAGCCCCTCATAGTGGCAGATATTGTCCAATTGTTCAACTGTTTTATATATAAATACTGTTTATATATATATATATATATATTCTCCTGCTAATTTACAGATGCTTGTGAGTTACAACCATCCAGTCAGCTACATGTACAAAGTTATAAAAAGCTGTTTAACTTCTGTTATGTGCATATTTTGTTCACCAAATTTTGTCAGTACCTCAAATAAGTATTAGATTGTCAGGATGGGTTATTTGATTTAAATACTAAATATTCTCCTACCTCAGGGAGGAGGCTTCGTTATAAGTTGTTTTCTTCAGAGTGTATCATAATTTTTTCCCTTTCTTGCAGAGCATTATTGAAAATCTAGAGGCTCCCATCCCTTATCTGAGGCTTCTAGGCTTCTTTACTGCGTGTGGAACATTGTTTTATATTTACAGGTGAGCTGCAAAATATAACCAAATGAAAATTTGTTAAATGAACGTAATGTTTGGCCAGCTGAAGGTGGTCATTAAAACCGAAATCCATGAAAAGTGAGTTCTGTATATCAAGGGTTTATCGTATTATGCTTTGGTTCTAGTATTGATCTCTTGCTACAGCTGAAGATTGAGAATTGAGAGAAGGTAATTTTAGGTCATATTGAATTGAACTGTGTATAACATAATTAATATATTCCCCCATTTCCAGGATAGCATCTCACTGGTTTGCCAAGTGGAAGCGAGACAAGAGGAGGAGGGAGGAGATGAGGGAACTGGAGGAAGCACGAGCTCAGTGGAGACGGCGGGAGGGAGGGGGAGGGGGAGCAGGGAGTGGACAAGGGGGTGGAGGGTGGGACTTGCCTGAGAGCATGATGTGCGTAGTGTGCATGGGTCCTCGTGATGTCCTATTGGTCCCCTGTCGACACATATGCGTTTGTGGGGAGTGTGCCCTCAGACTTGACCCCCGTGTGTGCCCCGTCTGTCGCACATCCATCGAGAGGATCCAGCCGGTGTTTTTCTCCTGATTAGAGGTGATAATAGGTAAGTTTGTGTACTGGTTGTCGATATGTTTACACTTTCAGACAAGAAGTGAGTATTGGGGAAGAGTGATAGAACCTCCCTTTGAGCATGATGTGTATAGTTTGAGGTATTTCTTTGGTGGGATCTCACTGAGTATCAAGCACATGGTGTGTATGGGTCCTTATGATATGTTTGTGGTCCTCCATTGACATATTTACATTTGTAGGGAACTCTTGCACCTTCAAACTTGGTATGTCGTGTCTGTTGCAAATTCCTAGAGAGAACCTAGCCAGTTTCTCCTGATTAGAGGCAGAAGTGGGTATATTTGTGTACTGGTTCATAATATGTGTTTATGGGGAGTGCATCTGCGGACTGACTCCCTGCATGTCCTGTGTCTGCTGCACTACCATAGTGAGAATCAAGCCAGTGTTTTTCTCCTGATGTGGGGTGAAAATAGGTAGGTGTCATTATGGTCTAGTTGATGTATTGGCTACATTCTGCATAATGGTAAATTTAGGACGAGAACCACGTAAATCAAGTTACTACACCTTCGGAAGCATCATTAGCTTATGCTTTGGAAAGGCTGAAATGAATTGGTGTAAATTGTTTCTCTCTAAAACTGAAGAGTAGAAGCTGCTTTCAGTTTGACAGTGAAGGATACTGTCTTAATGATGGGATTTACAGTCCCTTCATATTTGTCCTGATCACATCAGTCCTCCAAATGATCGTATTGATGGAGACCAGGACAACCAGTTCCACTAATGTTGTTTTATTGCTTTGCCAACTCTGCAACCTTTCAGTAATACAAAAATGATGCTGACCAGCAGTTACACAGAAAGCGAGTGGGAAACCCTGAGTTAACAGATAAGATCGCCAGGTGGTGGCAAGAATAAACTGGTGTTACATCAGGAGATTGAAGGGGTTAATATGAAAAATTTATAACGTTTGTAAAGTGTTACACATTTTGTGATTTGATTCAGAGGTATTGATATGTATTAATGTATAAATATATTAATATATTATTTGATCTGCAAGTTATAGTAAAACATGTACTCAGTGCCTGGTAATAATATGTATATTATACATACAGTTTCATGATATTCTCTGCAGGCAAGTGATGTGTACTTAAGCATACTTTATTTACTTTGTTTTGACTACTTTTGAGGACACAGGCCACACTTCTGGGGGAAATTGTAAAGTACAGTACTGTAGTGGTTCCATTTGGGAAGACATTATGTAAATTGGAAGTTAGGAATATTAGAAATACAAAAAAGTGCACAATTACTTAGACTAAATTCTACAACCCTGTATGTATATACTGGATGAAGGTATTGTATAGTAATATGAAATTTTAGTTTACCTGAAATTGTTCTGTGTTTAGATTATCTTTTATAAAGCCAAATGTATGTAAACTGGATGCATGTCAGTTGGGAACCCCTGTACAGTAATGGCATTTTTGTGTGTGTGTGTGTGTGTGTGTGTGTGTGTGTGTGTGTGTGTGTGACTGACTCTGGGCATAGGCTTGACAATCTGCTTTCAAGGCCCAGTAGTCCTCCTACGTACCGCACACCTCTACATGTCACCACTTCGGCGCTAACACGCACCGTCCATATTGAATACATGCTAGGGCTGTCTCATACAGGACTGGTGTATTGGTATTAGCAGGGGTATTTTTATGACATGTCGGCGGGCCTTTTGGTAGATCAGTAAAGTCCGATTTTATGAAATTCAAATCCTTAAACTGTTCTCTGCCTCAGCGGGATTTGAACCCGGGTCCATCAGGACTACAGGCCAACTCTCTACTCAGATTTAAAATGGTCAGTTAAAAGAGTTGGAAGAGTTGAGAGGTAGGATGAGACTGGAGTGTATTAGTGTTGTGATGAGGAGAGGTAGACTGCAGTGGTTTGGGTATGTGGAGAGGATGGGGGATGATAATTGGGTGCAGAATGTGAGAAGTGTTGATATTGGGGGTAGGGTAATGAGAGGTAGACCGAAAAAGACCTTGGACAAGGTTATTGAGTGTGACCTCAGGGTTAAGGGACTAAATAGGGAAGCAACCAGAGATCAAGCAGCATGGAGAGCTGCCATTACGTGACCCAAGGCCAACATATGCAGTCATGTTAGAGCCTTCAGAAACAAAAACTAGTTTAAACAGATAAATGACATCTTGAAGCAGTGAGGAAATATCATTGATGTTCTTAGATACCCTTTGTAGAATGTAGACATCCTGAAAATTGTGAGATTGTTCAGTTTTATCATAGATTTTGTGAGTGGGAAAGAAAAGAGGTGAAAGAGTAGGTAATTGCATGTTGGGTTGCAGCTGTAGAATGTGTAGTTGTCAGATATCATTTTTGGATATGCAATTAGTAACAGAATGCATGGAAGGTGGATGATTGGTCCAGAAGTGTGAATATGGTACAGTATAATGCTTGGACACCCTGTGATCTAGTAAATTAAGGCACTTCGAGCAGTTTTGGCCCTTAATAGGCTAATTCTCTAGGGTGGTTTGAACTTTTACTGCTCATATAATGCTGATAAGGATGAGCAACTGATGACTTATCCCATGAATGTCTGGACTTAGCTTATCTCTGGAGCCATAATCTTCTGAAGGGGCAGTTCCAAATTTGGCTAGTTTGATGAGTAGTACAATAAGTCTTCATTTTCAGCAACCATTTTTTATGTTCGTTGCTGTTAAAATCATATTAAGTTAAAAAAAAAAAAATCCTAGAACACATCCCAGACTTATTTAAAACTAGGACTGCTTTTGTATGTTTTAATAGGTTGTCACTGCCTATGCTCGGTTATTTCAGATTCCATGTGAATGCTGTAGTTTGACATGTTTTCTTGTGGTAAATTTTCATTTACCATTGGTATTACATTATATGTAGTACTGCATATGAAAGCTAATTCCTTTCTCAAGTATAGATGTGACTACAGAACAGCCACAACAGGAAGGTAATTCTGACCGATTTACTGCCATTATCATCATCATCGTCACCACCACCAGCCCATGTAGTCATCTGCAAACCATAATCTTTCAGTTGGTCTACCTCTGCTCTTTCAGCCACAGGAGTTGCTATTCAGCTGCTCAAATCTCTAACTGTTTCTGCTTCTTGTTTTCCCCTGCTGGCTAAAGTCTTGATGTGCTGAAAAAAGGCTTGGTATGTTTTTTTCCAGCTCTGAATCAATTGTCTTTGATATGCTGCATCGGGGAGGGTAGTGCCAAATATGCCCTAATTTTGAAGTAGAGGTAATGGAACCTTCGGTGAACTTGATCCCTGGCTGTATGCTTTTAACCCCACCCAATTTCCGCGGCTGACACTGTTGCTCTAACATGGGCAGAAATCCCTATCTCTCCCTCTTGAATGCTGAGTTGCAACAATAGATAAACACTCGAATATGATGCTAGTCATGAAGAAATACTGTAGAAGCTGTAGAGGCATAACTCTGACCTTTCTTCCTTTGGCCTACATGAACTGAGCTGCTAAGGATGAAAATCTGGGGAAAGTTAAGACGAATGAACCTTAGTATAGCATCATATGGCTGTCAGTGATAAAAGGTTAAAACCTCTTGTATGCCTGTCTGGAATGGTATTACACCCAGGTAACCTCATCACTTGATTGATGTCTCATTCATTTTGTTCAGACTTATGAACAGTCACATACAGCTTAGGAATAACCTCCAAACTGAAAAGTCTTTCCAAGTGTGATCAAAATTGTCTGGTAGCAGTAAGAATAAACTGCAGAAAGGCTTCATCATCCTGAAGGCATTAAGATGACAAAAAACAACCCAAATTTGGAGCTGAAATCCCAAGAGTATGAACGACTACACACTGTATGGTACATGACAAGAAAGTTGCTGTGGTATTATGCAGGTGACCAAAAAGTCAGGTGTATTGTTTTGTCCCCATACCATAATCTGTTTTACCTCTACAGTTCCCTCATGGTAGCAGTATTCCTTTTCTCCTGTGATGGCTGACATACACAAATGGCAGAGTTGCTGTGCAAGAATGTGTATTAATGAAAGTTTGATTTTCCAGAAAAAGATTAGCAGATAGGAAACGAATACTTTTAGGCAACCACTTACATAAAAAATAAGTAAATAAGGTGCACTGAGACACTGAATCACTCAGGTAACTACAGTATATATAGATATCTTGCACCTATGCAGATGAATAGCCAGAAGTACAGTAATTGTGAATGTTAAGGGACCAGCTTATGTAGAAGAAATAAATAAAGCACAGTATATCATCACTTCCCTTATTAAACCTTCCACATCTCTACCCTTGCCTGAAGCATTGGGTGGGGATAGATCACCTCTTCATTGAAGGCAAATGGCATTCCTCGGGCCTGTGGATCAGTTGCTTTCAGGACAGCTTGAATATGTACAGCATGCAGGTGGTAAAGCTGCCAGCTGTTGGGCACATGCAAAGGCAGTAAATGCCTATGTAACTACAAGGTATCTTGCAGATATTCAGTATAGAGTAGCTTATGTCAAAACTGTAAATAAACTTAAAATGACATGAGAACTGTGATTGCTGTATCTTAATTTTATGTGGTCATATACTGTAATAACAAAGTTATTATATTCAGAGTTAATATATTTTTATTGGATTTTTAATGTTTTAAACTAGTACATTGTGTAATTTGTGCTGATGTGTGAAGTTTGTTGATGTTTTGTTATCAATGGAGCATTTGTTGGCTGCGACAAAACCTTGTAAATAAAGTTGAGAACTGCTAAGCTGTATTTTTGGACATAATTCAGGATTTGTCATGCCTCTAAAGTTAAACATGTTGACGAGTAGTGTTAGGAGATGAAAAAATATTGATTACCTACAGTATTATTTATTTATTTGTTTATACTGTAGAATACTCCTGTTGCTTTTGATTTCTCTTTCCATTATGGGACAGCTCTTTGCTGCCTGTAGGGAGGCCAGGGGTGGGCCATTGAAATGTGAATTGATATACAGTAGTGCCTTTTGTCCCATAAGGTACCTGTTGGTCTAATGAGTTAAGGACCTCCATACGGGCATACTTTGTAATGGCCTTATTCCCAGAGGTGGGCGAGGTTTATTGCCCATGTACTGCAGCTGATGGGCATGCCGATGTTCACTGACGTTTATGTCAGGACTGACCAGCCTGACTATGGACCCCCACCCATGTGATGGGACAATTGAGGCTGGATGGATAGATTTTTTAGGATGAGATGATGGATGGATTTGTTTAATGAAACAAAGAAGTGCCAAAAGTTGGGAGCAAGCAAAAATCATCACTTCCAAGGAATGGATTCAGAATAGGAAAAGGAAAACAGCATAAAGGTAAAACTGCTGTATGAAGAGTGCCAAGTGAAATGGGCCATACACTCGGTCACACATATAAGTCGTGGGAATTCATGGCTAAACCATCCAAGAACTTTCAAAAGCACTTCAAAATGCCTCTGGGACACAAACCTTTCAGCTGACACCAAATTAACTGATACACTCCGATGTATTTTGTACCTTGGTACCTTCAGAGGATTTTATTCAACCTAAGGAAAAGTGTTGAAGGAGCTTGTGGAAGCCATTTCTAATCCCATCAGCTCAACTGGTCTCTTCCAAACTTAATAAATTTCATATGATGAAAACAGGAAGATAATATAATGGATGTACAGTACAGTATATGTACTTTTGGGGTTAAGAAGAGGGGTACCTGTACAGTCTTTAACCCTTGAGCATGGGGAGTTCTTTTTCATTTTATTCTTTCCACTTTGATCATATTCACTGTAGGATAGACGTTTTTGGGCGGGAGAGGTTAGTTGCAAAATTAATAAACACCTTCATAGCAAGACACCTTTCCTAATTTGAATATAATGGTCTGGCATCAGCAAGAAT
>NC_137038.1:1760000-1762500 GCF_032717465.1 Coenobita brevimanus
TACAAATCTCCCTGTATAATTAAAATTGGACCAACCTTTTCACAACGAGGATGTTATTTATTTTTATCGTGTTCTTCCCACCCCCAAATGATTTTAATTCAGCTTAGGATTTACCTCTCTTTTTTTAAAGTTACTGAAGGGGTTAATAAAGCCTCTCTGATCCCTCCAGTTGAAAATGTTGCTAAAAAAAAATCGCCTGGAGATATAGTGAATGGAGTTTATAAAGCGTCATCGTACAGAAGAGGTTAATTGAGTGGTGGAGAGTGAATGCTAATGAATGAGAGCAGGAAGTGCATAAATTTTCCCGAAACAGCCTGGTTAGACGAGTAAAACTGGAGTAATTGATGTATTTGCTAGGGAGACTTAATTATAAACGGGAGAAAACTATAGATGAAATTTTTAAAGGCATCGAAATTCAAAGTGGTAGCTCGAGAAACTGAGTGAAGTGAAACACGAAATCGAGAGAACTGAAAAGCCGAAAGGAGCGACAAAACGAACAACCAGAGAATTCCTAGCCAGATGCTGGATCATATGAGGATTTGCAAGTGAAATGCCGTGAGTGTGAAAATCCTTCGAAGGTGAAGTCCCACATGGGGGTTCCTAGAGTGAAGAACCTTGCTTGTGAAAATCATTAGGGTGTGGCGGACTGACCGGGCCGCTCGTAGGTAGATTCCCCCGTCCAGGAATGTGAAAATCCGAAGAGTAACACGAGAGAAAATCTGAAAAGTGAAAATCCTGAGTAGCTCGAGAAAAAACACAAAAAGTGAAAATCCGAAGATTAAAAAAAAAAAAAAATCCGAAAAGAGTAACACCAGCAAAACTCAGAAAAGTGAACGTGGCCGCCTGAGAGAAAAATCCGAAAAGAGCGCGATATTTGTGGAGAGAGAGCAGGTGGAGAGAGAATACCACAGATGGCATGACACGAGCAGGCAGGCAGGCAGGCAGGGGGAGGGGGAAGGTCAGAGGTCATCCCGAGTGCCACCTGCAGAACCGTCCCGAGCAGCGAGATCACCCACCATGCGATGACATGACTCTTTGGGACAGACTCGAGGGTGGAGCGACGCTGGAGTTTCATCAATTTTCTTTTTTCCTTTTCATAACCCCTGGATTATCAGATTCATGAACAACGGCCCTGACCGCTGCTAAACAAGAGTAGTATTTACAATTCTACATAAATACACGACAGTGGGGAAATACTTTACATATGTCTTGTCAGATGACTTTGACGTGACCTAGGAACAAAAGAAAGACGGTTAGATTCGGTCTCTCCATCCCTTATCGAACCGCAGAAACCTTAATGGCCGCAGGTTTGTGTGCCAGGACTGGGGCAACGATAAACCCGAGTCCAAGTAAATATTTAAAGTGCAAGTGCAATGACATAAGGCGCGTTTTGGAATAAGGACGCACAAGATCAATATCTGGAAACCGCGCCCTTGACATCCCCACGTACGATATCGAAGCAGAACCCATCCCAAACCTAGCCTGTGACCTCATGTAACTCGATATATCTTGATGGAGACATGATATAACCCTGGCAGTGCACGTACAGCGGGATATAACAAAGGTGGGATGTAGATATGGCGGGTTGCACGGTACGACATCCTGGGTTTGAAGGTCCCGGCAACAATGCAACATCAGTCTGCTCCGGGACGTTGGGGGAAGATGATGTACTTCTGACGGGGCTCCTCTTGCCTCTATCTCCCACCCATTTACTATAGAAGCGAGAGGCATCACCCAGGCCGCATCTGAACCCTGTGGATCGTGTTTCTGACCCAGTGGACAGATGGAGACCGCTGACATGTGAAGTATCGAGGACCGGGCTTGGGGTCAGACCATTTCGGCCGTGTCTTAGGTAAGTCGGTTGAAATTTGTAACAGCATGCACATCCAGGAGACAGTCTTCACTCAGCATGTCAGTAGCACGTATATCCACAACTAAAATGGGTCAAGCGAAGGTGGATCGGGTTATAGACTCGAAATAAGGGTCGATACATTCAGACAGCAACGCGGCGGCATCAAACAGTCAACAGAATCCGAACTAAATATAGACCCATCATCATTTTCGGCCCGTGTGACGTACCCTCCAGTATTGACGCATAAAACCCATCGGAGGAATAACCACAGGGACATAACAGTGAGCCGTTGCCATTTTCCAGCGGCGGAGGATAATAGGCTCATTGGAGGGCTATTTTTAGAACACTCGCTTGTCTTTTGTTTCTTCATGATTTTCTATTGTTCATGGTTTTGTGCGTTGGTATGGTTGTCCTGGTATGGTTTTTTATTGGAGGAAATGGTGGTTATAGTTAGAATTTGGTTTTCAGCCTGGTTATGCAGTATGAGAGAAGGATAATTATTAGTTTTTGTTCTTTTTGACATCTTGGCCTGAGATGCGAGACTTATGGAATTTGATTTTTTCGTACAGTATTACTAACGAAATGGTATTTATACTTTATCTTTTCCATTATTCTTCCAATAATAATAATAATAATAATAATAATAAT
>NC_137038.1:1765000-1845000 GCF_032717465.1 Coenobita brevimanus
ATCGACGTGAAATTGGTTAAAAAGGACGAAAATCTGGGCCAAGTTAAATGAACCTCCATCGTCTACACACACACACACACACACACACACACACACACACACACACACACACACACAAGAATCTCAGTGTTATTATATTGCCTTGGAGTCTGACCTGTTTCCTTTTTTGTTTTTCATTCTTCCATTTTTCTCTTCATTCTTCTCCCCTTTTCACTTCAGAACAATTTTTTCATCTTCCTTTTTTTTTTTTTCCCACGGTGATGGAAATTCTGAATGTATATTTTTTTTTATGTTTTGTCGAGGGAGGATTTTCAGCTTGACCAGGTTTATGCATACGGTAACGAAAAAGTTGGAAAAATTAATTCGTTTCTGTTTTTG
The DNA here is from genome assembly GCF_032717465.1 of Coenobita brevimanus. Classification (NCBI taxonomy): domain Eukaryota; kingdom Metazoa; phylum Arthropoda; class Malacostraca; order Decapoda; family Coenobitidae; genus Coenobita; species Coenobita brevimanus. Next base: position 1,765,379 of record NC_137038.1, read on the forward strand.
TGCACTCCGCGAAAATGTTGTTGTAGGGCAAAGGTCGGGGAGCTTTTTAGAGTATTATCCAAAATTTTGAGCAAAGTGAAATTACCCCCAGACTTCAATATAAAAAAAAAAGAAAAAGAAAAGAAAAAAATAGGCACGTCTGTATAATCCTGTCAGTAGTATGGCGGCTACGTAACAAACATCTTGATACACGATACATGGTTTTACATCCTGTTCACTAAAACTTTCATTTGTGTGAAAAATCAGTAAGCCCGCACGCGCTGCCTCTCATACCGCACGCATTAACCCCCAGATTTTTAGAGTTACCCCATTTGGGCTAATTTACCCCTATTCCCCGACTCCTCTGTGTAGGGAGAGGGAAGGAAATGTATCGAGAAATGTCTAGACTGTACTTTTTACTCGCGTCTCTGTGATGTCAGTTTTGTTTTATTTATTTTTTATGAAGCTCACAACAAACGATTTTCTTATACTTAAAATGTGTTTCTTGCTGTGGGAAGGAAATGAATCAAGAAATGTATATAATCTTTACTCGCTTCTCTGTTTGGTAATTTTTATTCTTGAAGCTCACAACAGTCGATTTCATACGACCTAGGATGTGTCTGGTAGGGATTAATTAACCCCCTGATTGCTGGGATTTCGCTCAAGCGAAGAAAATCGTCCGGTATTAGCCTTAGTGAAATATAAATCCTGAACGAAACATAATTCCAGTAAGAGAGAATGAAGTATTTACTGTATTTGTTGTAGTTTTTGAAGCCTGGAAGTGGTAGGATTGATATAATTTCAAAATGTTCTAGTGTTCGTTGGGTGATATCAAAATGTTCTAGTGTTATTTGAGATGAAGTTAAAAAAGAATGTATATACCAGCCACAGTGAGTTGTTATTTATTTTTTTAATGCAAGGAAGAAGGAACCAAAGGCCAGAAGCCCGCACGATTGTTCCCTCCAAGAAAAAAGAAAAAAAATATATATATATATATATATACTGTATACTGTATATATGGCTGTATGCATAGACCTCAGATCCCAAAGTGGACTGCACCTACCCCCCCCCCTTTTTGCGATAGTTTCTGAAGCACTATGAATATGGAACATGTCTGGCCTTCGTATATGGTTGCTGACTGCAGTAAGGTCCTTAGCTTAGATAAATAGATCTAGAATTCTAAATTAAAGGGGAAAATAAGGGAAAAAAAATTATCACAACTTTAACTTTTTCGTGAGCTGAATAAAATTGCCTGATGCTGTTAATAATGAATAAATGAAAACACTGGAGCATGCTGGATGGATGTAAACAGGCCCTTAGCTTAGAAATAAATAAAAATGAAGAGATAAGAGAGATGTAAAAAGGGCTTTAGCTTAGAAATAGATGAAAATAAATAGAAGAGATGTACAAAGGCTCCTAGCTTAGAAATAAATAAATAAATATATATATGTAAAAAGGCCCTTAGCTCAGAAGTAATTACAAATAAAGATACAGGTTCAAAATTAAAGGGGAAAACAGATATGAAAAAGAATAACACGACATGAAACTGTTTGTATTTATTTTTTCTGTAATGTTTTTAAGGGTGTTGGAATTACTGTGGGGTCCTTTTATTAGCAGTTTAGGTCACTTAGCTAATTACTTTGAAGTGATCGGTTAATTACGCTGTGATGCATTATAGATCAGGGTTTTGTTTCGTCAGCAAATTTACTCGATCAATAACTTCCTTGTAGCCATTATTTTCTTTTTTTCTTTTTCACCTTGTGGCTTTTTTCCCTTATTTTTTCTTTCTCATTTTTTGTCTTTCCTTTATTTTTCACGTCTCTTCTCTCCTTTTTTTTTATTATTGAGAAGAAAGGGATACTGGTAAATTCATGCACTTCTTTTCGTGTTCGTTGTGCAAATATCTTACTGTGATAAGGGCAGAAATTTTATCCTGAAAATTACTTGTGAATCAACCCCCAGGTGACGAAAAAAAATCGATTACTTTAAATTTGTTTTTGCGCCCACCCCAAATCGATTCCTTTAAAATTTTTACCCATACTGACTAATGAAACACCAAAAATATCGGAGAAAACAGGGGAGACAAATTTGGATTACCCAAGAAATTTCACACACAGACACACACACACACACACACACACACACACACACACACACACACACACACACACACACACACTCACAAACAAACAAATCGACTGTGAAGAACCAAAATGAAACTCAAACGCTGTGTATAGGAGGAGGAAGGGGTGGGGGCTGTGTGACTCAGAACTATGAAGATTGTCCATTTCGTTCACTCATTCACCCCGGTTATTCATTCCCGTCTCTCCTCCGCTGTGTTGACCGAAAAATTATGGATATGACCGAAGAATTATGGGTTTGTCTTCATCTTTGTGGGAGGGTGTTTGTGTTTGTGGGATAAAAAATGAGACCTGGTAATCTTTCTGTGTTCCATTAATCAGTCTCTAATCCAGCCATCCAACTGACCATGTGTGTGGTATCCGTCTGCCCTGACACACACACACACACACACACACACACACACACACACACACACACACACACACAGAGCGAGAGAGAGAGGCACGTACACATACAGTTATCTAAGACATAATCATACAATCGAAGACTAACAGTGGCTCTTACACATGCGCACACAGACATGTACACATACACTCCTGCACACTTACATACATGCCCACGTACACACCCAGAGGCACACACGTACACGCATACACATAGATCCTTGCAAAAACGCCAAGATTATTAAAAATAAGTACACATGTAAACATATTTAGTCACACACACACACACACACACACACACACACACACACACACACACACACACACACACACACACACACACACACACACACACACACACACACACACACACACACACACACACACACACACACACACACACACACACACACACACACACAGCCACTTGCATCCCCACACATGCTTTTCACACACACACACACACACACACACACACACACACACACACACACACACAGCCACTTGTATCCCCACACATGCTTTTCACACACACACACACACACACACACACACACGACCCTGCAACACGCACACCCACCCACCTACAATAATATAGCGCTTTCGTGCTAAATAAGCCGCTAGATTGTGAAAGCCTCAATTAATCATGATGGCCGCTACAGTTTCGCTAAATAATTTCTCCAGCGTCATTAATTTTCCCTTTTTATTTTGGGAGGAGAGAGAGAGAGAGAGAGAGTCAAATATAGACAGATAGATGGATGGATGGGTAGATGAATTATAATAGATAGATGGATTTACGAATTTCACATAAGTCCTATACATTATAACTTTCAGTAAAGCTAATATCACTCCCTTTAGGTATAGATAGATAGATAGATAGACTGATAGATAAATATACCGATAGATCTTCTCATTTTTAGCCTGCATGCAATTTTTACGTGTGATAAATCCGCCGTCCAATTAATTCCTTGTATTCGATTTTTTATTTTTTATTTATCTTGATTTAAATTGTTTATTTATTGTCAAGGCCTTTATTGCGTTCGACTCAGGGCACAAGGTAATTGGATATGACTCAGAATTTTACCTGTTATTATTATTATTATTATTATTATTATTATTATTATTATTATTATTATTGTTAGTATTATTAGTTGTTGTTGTTGTTGTTGTAGTAGTAGTATTTGTATTGTTTTGCTATTATTATTATTATTATTATTATTATTATTGTTTATTTTTTACGTATAAACCCAGCTTCCTTTCGTGTAATTCTCTCTCTCTCTCTCTCTCTCTCTCTCTCTCTCTCCATAAATAATAAAGCATTGGATATCTTTGTTATGGAGCCCTAGGGGGGTGGGAGGGGGGGGGAGGTTGCCTGCAGCTTCGCCATAACGTAACGATTCGGCTGGGGTGCTGTTGATGCTTATTCGGCTCTCCCGCACGCACGCACACACACACGCACGCAACTTGGTCGATTTTCCTCTAAGGCTGAAAAAAATCATCTGAAGGTAGGAAAAGTATATGGACGTAATCGTAGTGAAGAGGTTTTCGGTAAACCCCCCCCCTTCGTACACTTAAAATTTGCCGTTTATCCGTCGTGAATGTTAGTCACGAAGAAGTGCTGGGAATAGAATGTTGAGCTGATTATATAATACGTGAACGTAATGCTATTCATGAAGAAGTGCTGTGGATAGGATGTAGAGCTTATCAATTATAGTCACGAAGAAGTGCTGTGGATAGGATGTAGAGCCGTAGTATTGTCCTATTTTGTCCCTTCGATACGGAAAATTGGAGTTAAATGGGCGAAAAGATCCAGATTAGTTACGGTGAGAGAGAGAGAGAGGGAGAGAGAGAGAGAGAGAGAGAGAGAGGGAGGGAGGGAGGGAGGGGTGTATGAGGACTTCCTTAACTGACAAGAATACCGTCATAAGCAATTTGTAAGTTTGAATTGATTTTGAATAATAAAACCGTTACATTAAAGTCGTTGGATATAGATTTAACGGTCCTGATAGATTTGAAAGTTTTTATGAAGGCAGATTTTTAACTTCGGAGGTTCATAAATAGAATAAAATTACTCCACAATTGCGTTAAATTTATGAAGGGGAATAAAGATTAGCGGGGCATGATGGGAGGACCAAAGACGTCACATCCGGAAGAAAATGGCGCCCATAATTTTAAGTGACGACCGCTTTTAACGCCAAATAACGGCCCTCCACGGCTGGGAATTAGTGCGCTGGATGGAAATGAGGGTGTATGTGGGAGAAATGACGGGGTAGGTGGGAGAAAGATGAGTGTAGTGGGAGAAATGAAGTGGGCTGGCCTTGTGTACGGGGAATGTTGTGGCGTGACGAGTTTGTGATAGTTCCCCCTCCCCTCCCCTCCCATATTGAGGATCATGGACATTTACCCGCCAGAATATTACTCTGTCAGGTAAGGGGTGGCAGGAGGATAGGGTAATAGGATGAAGGATAGTACAATAAGGTTTGGATAGTCAGCAGGAGAGTAATGATGGATAGTACTGTGTGGTTAGGAGAGTAGGATACCATTTCGTGTTAGGATGACTCGTAAACAAAAATAAATGTGATAGTTTCCCCTCCTCTCCCCTTCCATATTCGGAATCAAGGACATTTAAGCCTACCTGTGCGAATATTAGACTGTCAGGTTAGCAAGAGAGAGAGAGAGAGAGAGAGAGAGAGAGAGAGAGAGAGAGAGATGATTATAATGATGACGGTAATAATGATGATGATGGTGGTGGTGGTGGTGGTGGTAATAATGAGGATGATGATGGTGGTGGTGATGATGGTGATGATGATGATGGCGGTGTGATGACAGTAATGAAGATGATGATTAAATTCTTGCTATAACCAGACTATATTTTTTTAGCTGAGAATTTTGAGGTGAAAATAATTCCCAGATGACGTCATTTTTATATATATTTTTAATTTTCGAAGCAACCGGACGTTTTAATTCACCTCGGGAGAAATTCTACTCGTTGCTCACTTTAACTTGGCGTAAGAGGTAGATGGATGGATAGGTAGATAGGTAGGTAGGTAGGTAGGTAGATGGATGGATAGTAGATAGGTAGGTATGTTGGTTGGTAGGTAGGTAGGTAGGTAGGTAGCTAGGTAGGTAGGTAGGTACATGGATGGATAGGTAGATAGGTATGTATGTAGGTTGGTAGGTAGGTAGGTAGGTAGGTAGGATGGTAGGTAGGTAGATAGATAGGTATGTAGGTTGGTAGGTAGGTAGGTAGGTAGGATGGTAGGTAGGTAGGTAGGTAGGTAGGTGGAGAGAAATAGAGGGATATAAATACTTGAAGAAATATGGCTGCTATCCAATTTCATCAGTTCTAGGGATTAGGTAGATAGATGGACAGATAGATAGATAGAGAGATAGGTAGGTATGTAGGTAGATAGATGGATAAATAGATAGAGGAAAAAAATAGATGGGTAGGTAGGTAGGTAGATATGTAGGTAAGTAGGTAGGTTGTGTGTATATAAATAGATTAAGAGATAGATTGATAGACACAGGAAAATATCGATGCAATTCAGTTTCAGCGGTGTAGGGGGAGTGTCAATATACTGCTTGTCCCTCAGTATATAACGAAGTATATGACAACAGTATATATATAACGAGGAGTATGAGTGTGCAATCCAGGTCAGAGCAAGGTGACACATCCCTCTTTCCAGCCCACCAGTTTATCTATCTATCTATCTATCTATCTGTCTATCTATCTGTCTATTTATCTATGTTTTTTTTGACACAAGATTAATAGTGGAAGGACATATTAATAAAAAATAATAATTCTATGGACACCGCACTCCGAAATCTATACTCCTTTCACCTTAACTTGGCCCAGTTTTTCGTCCTTTTGTTGCTTACTTTACATGGTGAGTGGAAAATGCAATGCTACGGCTCTACATCCTTTCCATGGCACTGCTTCGTGACTAGCATCATAATCTTGGGTTTAATGTGTTGCTACAGCTGAGCATGCGAGAGAGATGGCTGAGAGAGAGAGAGAGACGATAACTTGAGTGAATTTATGTACGGAATATTGGAGAATAATTTTAAGCTTACGAGTTACATAATGATAGGTAAATGAAAAGACGGTAAAGTGTGTGTGTGTGTGTGTGTGTGTGTGTGTGTGTGTGTGTGTGTGTGTGTTTCTCAGTGTGTATATATGTGTGTGTTTGTTCCTTAATGTGTGTGTGTGTGTGTGTGTGTGTGTGTTTCTCAGTATGTATATATGTGTGTGTTTGTTCCTTAATGTGTGTGTGTGTGTGTGTGTGTGTGTGTGTGTGTGTGTGTGTGTGTGTGTGTGTGTGTGTGTGTGGCAACCCATGTATGACCATTACCGCAATGTTTACAACGAAATCTATCCGCACAACCATCTCACACACTATCTATTGACATTTTTATCATTTATTCTCTTTTTCTGCTTTTGCCCTTCATCATCTCCTCTTAAATTCTCTTTTGTCCCTAATTCTCTTTAATCTCGCTTTTCTCCTTCATCTCAGTTTGGCTTTGATCGCGAACGAGGATTTTGTTACCTGCGTCAAGTGAGCGAGATCAGAGTTTGCTGGCTTTTAGATGAGGGTATATACCGAAGATCATAGAGTCAGCCTTGTCTCCGTCAGTCACAAACTTTCTTTCTCTCTTCTTCCCTGTCAGTCACAACCTTTCTTTTCCTTTCTTTTCTCTAACGAGGTGCTTCACTCCCGTAGACTTTTATTTTAAACGAGGTGCTTCACTCCCGTAGACTTTTATTTTAAACGAGGTGCTTCACTCCCGTAGACTTTTATTTTTGCCCCCCCCCCCATTATTTATTATTATTATTATTATTATTTTTTTTTTATGGGGCGCTTCATTCCTGGAGACTATCCAATTTTGTCAAGCCCTGTAATAAGGCGATTAATATCCTTCATATATCTAAACCGGTTGTTATTGATATTTGTTCTACGATTTAATTCACCCTTGGAGAATCCGTCCAAGAGGAGACGTTAAGATCTGAATAACCCCTTCATTTCTAATAAGTCTCCCCTGAACTTTAAAAAAAGGGAAAATAATAAAAATTGTTTGGGATTAGCAAGTAGCAATTAAGTATGGAGTACGTTCTCGTGTTGAAGGGATTAGGGGAAGGAAAGAAAAAATTGGATATATTGTACTTTTTAATTTTAGTCTAAATTTGCCATCTCTCTGCCTTGAATGCTGAGTTGTAACAAAATTTTAACGCTGAAATATGGCGCTAGTCACGAAGAAGCGCTGTAGAAAGGATGTAGAGCTTTAGCATTTTTTCTGCCGCTGAGCTGTCACGAAGGATTTCCACTAGTCACGAAGAAGTGTTGTAGAAAGGATGTAGAGCTGTAGCACTGCCTTTCCTACCACTGAGCCACGCGAAATAAGCTGGAAAAGGATGGAAGTTTTGGCCAAGTTGGAGTGAAGAAACTATAGTAGTGGGTGCCGAAGAGAGGGTGTAGAGCCGTAGCATTGTCAGTATGTTGCAAAAGGACGAAAATTTGGGCCAAGTCAAGGTAAAAGAACTATAGAAATGGACACGTTATGATTAGGTCGATTGCATTATATATGGTAAAGGTGGTGCTTGCAGTCTAATAATGATTGATGCTTTATTGACAGGAAGAATTGTTATATTGACTTTACTGAGAAGCTGCCCCCCCCCTCTCTTTGTTAGTCTGACTATCTATCTATCTATCTATCTGTCTGTCTCTATCTGTATCTATCTATCTCTCTATCTGTCTATCAGTCTGTCTGCTAAGAATGGTACTTATGTTGTAAAAATGATGGGTGTTTAATTGGCAGAGAGAATTGTTTTATTGACTTTACTAAGAAGGCTGCCCCCCTCCTCTCTCTCTGTCTGTCTGTCTGTCTGTCTCTCTCTCTCTGTCTGTCTGTCTGTCTGTCTGTCTCTCTCTCTCTCTCTCTCTAACCAGTCCACACCAACCCAACCCGGTTGGAATTGGTCGATGAGATAGGGGTGGAGAGGGGGATGTGGATGGGGATGTTTTTTTTAATATCATTACTATTACTTTGTGTGTGTGTGTGTGTGTGTGTGTGTGTGTGTGTGTGTGTGTGTGTGTGTGTATGCGCGCGCAGTCGGGAAGCGTTTGACTTTTCATGGGCCCTCCCCAGACCTCTTCAGTCATTGTTATTATTATTATTTCGATTTTTATGTTGAAATCTTTCCCTTTTGGCCGCGTTTCCTTCTCTCTTCAGTGTTTCTTTTCTTCTTCTTCTTCTACAACAACTACTTCTGCTGCTACTACTACTACTACCGCTACTACTACTACTACTACTACCACTTCCTTTTCTTCTATTAATTTCCGTCTTCTTCGTCTTTTCTTTTGCTTTCTCATTCTCTTTTCACATATTTGCTGGACGGATTATTTAACAAAACCATCTATAGTTTATCCCGGAATGTGCACAAGGGTGGATGTTTCGTACAAGACCATCTCGGCATTAAAATTTGGATTTATTGGAGAGTTTGCACAAGGGTGAATATTACGTTCCTGGCTGGCACAGGACGACTCCACGACGACCCTCTGATGGTGGTCGTGTGCTGGGGTGGAAGGAGGGGTCGTTTGGCGGGGTCCCAGCAGGGCGCCGAAACAGCAAGGCGCCGAATTTGTCTTGGTGGAGAAGGGAGGGAGCGGGGGGCCTCTCTCTCTCGCTCTCTAAACTCTTTATACATTAATTTGGCCTAAAATTGCCATCTCCCCATTTTGAATGCTGATTTAAAACAACAGGGACGTAGTAGAATATGATGGTATACTCTTTTCACCCTAGCTTGGTTTAAAATTGTCATCTCATCTTGAATTCTGATCTGTGACAATAGATTAAACAGTAGAATATAACGCTAGTCACAAAGAAGTGCTGTGGAAGGGATGTAGAGCCGTAACATTCGTCTTTGCCAGAGTCACGTGAATAAGTTTGTTAAAAAGACGAAAATCTGGGGCAAGTTAAGGTGAAAGAACTGTAACAGGGCACCACATTGGGTCTGGTAGAGGGTTTTTTTCGTTCGTTTTCATATATTTTCGCGTATTTACCCTCTCCACCCACACTTTTGTGACCACCCCACTCATTTTATGCCCTCTCTCGTGGTGTCTAGTAGGGCGCCATATTGGACGTTAGACGGCTTGTTTGTTGGTTTCCATGTCCTCCTCTTGTTTTCAGTGCCATCTCACCCACTCCTTTGCGCCCACTCCACTCATTTTCTTCCCCCCTCCCCCTCCCTTTCATGTCTAGTAGGTCGCAATATTGGATCGGCAGGGGGTGAGAAGGCTATTTCCTCCTGTTCGTCGACTTTCTGAGCTATACAGTAAAAAAATGATAATAGCTTTTGCGCTGCGTCTCTTCTGTACATCAAAGAACATTATGTGCGGGTAGTGAAACCAGCCTCTCACAGCTTAGGATTGTTGTCTGTTAGAGGAAAGTAAGAAGCAACATTTGTGAAGTGTTAGAGCAGAGAAACATACCTCGCCTTACCCAGCTTAGGAATATTGGCTAACAGAAAAAAGTGAGAAGCAGAAGAGGTGAAATATTAATGCAGAGAAATATACCAAGCCTCTTCCAGCTTAGGAATATGTCAGCAGAAGAAAGTGAGAAGCAGAAGAGGTGAAATATTAAGGCGGAGAAATATACCAAGCCTCTCTCAGCTTAGGAATATTAGTCTGCAGAAGAAAGTGGAAGCAGAAGATGTGATATATTAGGTCAGAGAAATATACCAAGCCTCTCTCAGCTTAGGAATATTAGTCAGCAGAAGAAAGTGGAAACAGAAGATGTGATATATTAGGTCAGAGAAATATACCAAGCCTCTCTCAGCTTAGGATTATTAATCAGCAGAAAGTGAGAAGCAGAAGGGGTGAAATATTACGGCAGAGAAGCATACCATGCCTCTCTCGGCTTAGGAATATTAATCAGCAGAGGAAAGTGAGAAGCAGAAGAGGTGAAATATTAGGGCAGAGAAACATACCAAGCCTCTCTTAGCTTATGAATATTAATCAGTAGAGGAAAGTAAGAAGCAGAAGAGGTGAAATATTAGGGCAGAGAAACATACCACGCCTGTCTAAGCTTAGGAATATTAATCAGCAGAGGAATGTAAGAAGCAGATGAGGTGAAATGTTAAACGGAAAAAAAAAAAAAAAAAACTATCCACTCATATGCTGACTCCACCTTTCACTTTCCCATCAGCCTTGTTCGCCTGGCACCACATTTAGGGACATGGATGGAAACTGATTGTTGGGGATCGTGCTCGAGAAGATTAGGACTGCAAAAATTTATTCTCCGCCTCAGTGATCCATCGTGTACTCGATAGTAGGAAATTTTAACCAATTTGCTCTCTCTCTCTCTCTCTCTCTCTCTCTCTCTCTCTCTCTCTCTCTCTCTCTCTCTCTCCAGGATCCTTTTATCCTTGCTAATTTTCTCCCGTCCATTTCTCTTGGGGTATCTCCTTCCGTTCCTCCCTCCATCTTTCTTGCTTTCTTTTGTCTGTTTTCCCAGCCTCTCAGCCTCTAATCTTACTTTTGGTTTTCTTTTGGTTTTCATCCACACACCCTTTTCCTGTGTTATTTCCCTGCCTCCCAAACGAGTTACGTTTTGTTCTTTTACCTGTGTGTGTTTCTCTTCCTGTTTTCCTTATTTCATGGATTTATTTTTTTTTATGGGGAAATGAATTCCCCGAGCTAGACCTTCATTGATCACATAGCCCTGCTAGGTGACGGGAGAGCGCTACCTCACCCAGCAGGGCAGCTACCCGGGCGGGGCGAGAACTCTCGATCCATTGGTCTCAAGTCGGGCGCTCTATCGCTGAGCCACCCTCCCCCTCCCCCCTGATTTCCTTGCGCAACCTCCCTCCCCTCAGTTTTTTTTTTTTTTTTTTTTTTTTTTTCTCTGCCACTTTGTCCTTTTGTCCAATCATTTCGCTTTCCCCTTCTTCCTCAGTGCTACAGACAGCTTAGTCATAGCTAATTTAAGTGACATCAGTGATTGTTACGGGTCGTTACTATAAATATATAGGTAGGTGTATGCCGAGAGAAGTCTGCACTCCACGACTATTAAAGGTCATCTGGGATTGATGGTTCCTTCTTTACCACTTAAGTTAGTTTCCTAAACATCCATCATCACCCTTCCTTTTTTCCCCCACTTAAATACTGTATGTACAGTGAGTTTCCACGTAGCGTACCATTTTTTTTTATAGTTACTGTTGTTATTCACGGTAACAGTTTACTCCTTAATTGTATATGTCTGTAAGAGATCGTAAATTTGCAGTTATTTAAAAGCTCATTGGACATAGGCATTTAATTTTTAAATGACTTAAGTGTATTCGCCTTCAAGGACCATCCCAGAATAATGCACATCATTAGTACTAATGATAAGAATTGTTATTGTCGTATATTATTGAAGGAAGTCACCGAGTAGCTAGTACTTAAATTGCGTGTGGGAAAAGTATGATTTGGTTCGTACACAATGTAATAAGTTAACATCAAAACAGGGTACGGTAGGGAAGATTGTACAGTTCCGAATGTCAACCCAAACAAACAAGAGTGCGGCCGTACTGTCTTCGTTCTCCCAGACCTTTAATATCGCCAACACGCAGCACACACACTCGACTTCTTGCGCATTGATTGTTCCCAGGAAGCAGCTTGCATTCTACTGAGGTATGTAATGGCAGTGAAGAATGTCAGTACTTGGTATGAACACTTGCGTCAGAGGATTGATCCGCGGCTCTCTTGGATATGACATTTTCGCCCTTTTAGCCCCCGGACATGTACCGTTGACATTACACCGACACCACGGAGCAAAATGCCTAGGTAAATTTTTAGCAGAAACCACAAGGGGAATTTAGTTATTTTGAATGGTTTCTGCTTGTCATGTGCAGACGCTTATAATGCATCTGTTGCAAAGTAACACCTTCCTCCCCATGGGACCATTAATCCTCCCTAGGGTTATTAATACCCCCAGAATCATTATGATAGAAGTGCCATACAAGAACATTTTTAGTAAATGATGCAACGTAAACAGGAAACACTTCAAAATTCTGTGATTCTTGTTGTGGCTTTGCCAAATATTATCCATTTCCCGTGTGTTGGTGGTGTGGTAAACTGCAGTAAAATATTAACCCCTATAGCGTGAGGGAGGTATTGTAAATATTTGGTGTTGCCAGATTATGTTATTTGGTTTAGGATAGACATTTCATACTAGGGTGCAGCACAAAATGTGTGTGTGTATGTGTGTGTGTGTGTGTGTGTGTGTGTGTGTGTGTATTTCATAGAGAGAGAGGGCCTATTCAAGCATCCATACTTTATATTATATTAGACCCACTCCCATTTTCAGAGTCCATGAACCTCATATATCCCGGCATCCTTTTCATGACTGTTGGCACTCGTTCTTGATCCTTGGCAGTTGATGTGGCTTGGCTCCTTTTGGTTCCTCTTGGCCCTGTTTCAGTTCCCCCTCACACATTTGCATATGCCTTTGTGCCCTCCTGACTGACATACTTTAGGTTCACAGTATATTTTGGTTATTTGAATAAATATTGTATATGGTAGTCCTTTAATTTGTGAACCAAGATGCTCTTAGGGTGACGTATAATTTTATGAGTTTTACAGTAATAATTAAGCCATGCAATCCCGCCGTCGGCATGGTGCCAACAGAAAGAAAAGTCTTACTTAATCCCACCAACGTGATGGTGCCGACAGCAAAATTCGAGCACTGTAGCGTCTCAAATTGTATCGGTCTAGTTAATTTTAATTTTTTGCTAAGGAGTACTGTAATGTATTGACAACACTGTGCCCAAGCACTTGTAGCACTGAGTTTGGTACTGGGTGGGTGGGTAACATCAGTTGGCCACTGTCTGTCATAGCGTCAGGATGTCACGAAAAAGTGTCTGGGATTGGATGGGTATAAAATTGCAAAAATGCCTGGGATGGTATGGGTTAACTAGTACAGTACCAGTATTATAATTTTAGGGGGGTTTCAGGTGAGTTAGCATTGTGCTGTATGAATTTTCATTTATCTAGTTGATGTTAGTGTCATTTGTAAATATACTTTGATAATGATTATTATAGCTCATATCTAGATTATTGTCAAAACATGATGTACGCAGACCAAGGATCTTGAGTGTTACTATAGAACTGATGCAGAATAGAGCAGTGTGGGGGAATGCTATCTGGTGAACCCATCTGACCCATGCGACATAAAAAACTGAGGTAAACCTGAATATGATGAAATGATGATTTGTTCCTTCACCTGTCCATGTGCCTTACAGTGAGTGACGTGAGGAGGAGGAGCCGGGACCATGGGGGTGCGGGGGCTTCAGTCATTTATGGAGTCCCACTGTGGCCAGGCGTGCTACTCTGTCAACATCGGAAGGGTAGGTTAATAGTGACAACTTGTTCATTATCGCACTACACCTATGCCTCTTTATTTCCCCCTAATTGGACTGGCAGGCTGGTGAACTACATTAATAGAATAGCCAGAGTATTGGAACTGTTAAATGATTGTACAATATGCTGCCGACCTCAAATATTTTGTATTCATGTGGTTTACAGTACCTTTATTCCTCATTTGATAGATGTAGTGTTATATAATGAATGGGTAATTAAATTTTATAATAAGTTCTGGTGAAAACTGCATACTATAAAATGATAATTGTAAATAGTTAACTGGCCCAGTTTGTTGAGCATGCTGTTGGTAGTTCACCAGCTTTTATGCTTGCTCTTTCCATGTTTCTGGATACAGTTATTATCTTACTTCAGACATGTTAAAGGAAAAAAAAAAATATCGAAATCCTCAAAACTAAAATACTGAATATAAAGAATAAAAATAGAATAAAAATACAGTTTTGATGACTACACAGGTCTTTTCATACCTGTATTTGCTATACAGTACCAAACTTGTTTGTTATTTGTTTCCCATGGTGGTACAGATATAACCAGGCTAATCTGCTCCTCATTTGTACAAAAATCTCAGTTCTCTCTCTGTCTGCTAAAAGGAGGATGGTGGACTAGGCTAGGTGGGTACTTCAGCCTGCAGTCCACTTGGCTCACATCTAAACAAGCCTGGGGTCACAACAGCAACAACCATACTTATTTCTACTGTGACAGTGTTTACCTTGGTCCATCTGTACAGGTAGCAGATGAATACCAGAAGAAGACCGGCAAAACTCCACTCATTGTGGTTGATGGGATGTCCTGCCTGCGGAAACTGTATGGGAAACTGAACTGGATATGCGGGGGCCAGTGGAAGGGCTATGTTGAGCACATACAGGAGTTTTACAAGAGTCTTACTTCACATGGCATATCTCTTGTGTTTTTCTTTGATGGGAATACACCTGTGAGTATCACTGTTGAGATAGGAAGTTGGTTAATGACAGTAATTCCTTTGTTTAGAATAACACAGTTTTACTTATTGTTTTTTTCAATTAGAGGAGTCTTGCTTCACATGGCATCTTTCTTGTGTTTTTCTTCAATGGAAATACACTGATAAATAACATTATTAAGGCAGAAGGTGGGGTGAATTAACAGAATGGTAATTCCTTAGACTAACACAATTTTACATTAAACATTTTCATTAATCAGAAGTTAATTTACAGAACATTTTTTTTTTTTTTTTTCAATAACAAACCATTAGTTATTATTATGTAGTCAGGATGTGCAGTAAAGAATCAGGGTTGATACAAATTACACAGCATTTATCTCAGTATATTATTTATGAACTTTAATATGTACATATATTCCCAGTAACATCAGATACACTCTTATACTGTACTTATTTTCAGCCTTGAATAGTAGTTTCAAATATTTGAGATAATATGTTTACATATAACCTATGTGGAGAGAATGAAAGAATCTAAATGCAATACACTATAATAAAACAGGTTAACCACTTCAGTTTGATGTCTTTTAATGTTTATATTTGGTATCTGCAGATGATTTTATTCAGGTTAGGAGAGTCCTCTAGTAGTGGAATGAGTAATAAAAGCAATATGAAAAATATTCTTGAATGTAGACAAATGAACTTGTGTGGAGAGGGCAAAAGTAAACCTTGAAAATGCATCATTGTAGTGAAGGAGTTAAATTTTCCTCATTCTCCACCATCTGTTCAGGAGCGTAAGCGAGAGACGTGGACCCACCGCCGGCTAGAGAATCTGAAGGACGTGATCAACTACTTCACCATCATCAAAAGCAACAAGGAGCTGGAGCATGGCAAGCACTTCTTCCTTCCAACTGGACTGGCTGCATTTACACCGCTTATTTTTAAGGTGCGAATCAGGATTCCAGGGGCATGAGCTGTGTGGCCCATTTCAGTTGGTATGCTGTTATTTAGCTCTCTTTCTGTCATGCTTTAACCCCTAGCTGCCGGCGGACCATTATATCCAATGCGAAATTGGTGGGCCAGGGATGCCGGGTATCGGATATTGTCATATATATGTTCGTGCCACAGTTTGAAGTGGCTGTCACTTGATCTCGTCACCAAAGGGTCGGGATAGACTCCTGCCACCCAAGGCTAGCATACCTTAGCCGTCTCTATGACTTTGCTAGGTGTAAGATGATGTTTTCTTAAAACTCTCGTCCGATGCCGTTCCCACTTCACATGGACCCCTTGCCTCGTCCATCCCTGCTGAGCCTCTTTCTAAGGGCTTAGTGATTGTGCCGTAGGGAGTGCCGTGGGTGCAACTGTGTCTAGTTTGTCTAGTAATGGAGAAATTATCATGTTGAGAGCAAAGTGAAAGTCTGGGCTGCGTGCACACACACAAATACATCTTGCCTCGAGCACCAAAAGCTGATAATCTCTTTCACATCCTTACTCATCGACATGACCATCTACAGACCTAGGGATGCCTTCATTCGCAAGAAGAGGAGTTGGTGAGTATTATGGTGTTTAGTTTGATTCCCTAACTACTGCAGTATACGTTCTGAGATATTAGGGGTTGAAAACAGTTTTTTTTTTGGGAAAATGTTTGTACTGAGAGGATGACCACGCTATAAGTAGCCTGGCGTGTAGGGGTTAAGGACCCTAACCCATCACTTGGAGGGAAAAGAGATCAGGATAATGATGAAAATGGTAATGTTAAGGGGATTACCCTGAGATAGTTTGGCCAATTGGAGTGAGTGGATATTGAGAGGGTCCAGTAACTATACTTCATTTATCTGAAGCGTTCAACTGAAACCTACTCCAGGTTCTGCATCTGATTGGCTGTTGAATGGTATTCCACCCTTTGATGTACTGTATCTTCATTATCTTTCCATTCTCCCTAATGCACTTGAGTTTATTTTTGTTCTCTTATCTGAAAGTGAGAGATAGAATTAAATGGTTTTCCCCTCAGGATGTGCTAGGGTGCCCAGTTTACACCTGTCTGGATGAGTGTGACAAGGCTGTGGCTGAATATGCTAAGAAATACGGGGCGATGGGAATCTTGGGGCAGGACTCCGACTACATCATTTACAACACAGCCAACTACTACTTCTCCATCAACCACCTCAACCTGGAGACTTTGGACACCATCATGTACGACCGGCTGGCTTTATCACGAGTTTTGCATATTAGCATCGAGCAGCTTCCTGTCCTGTCCTGCCTCATAGGTATGTAGACCAGGGATGAGGTACAGAGATGAGGTAGAGACTGCTTCTCGAAACTTAGAAAGAACCTGTCATATTGAATGAGTTTGTTATGGCTGACCAAAAAAAAGATTTTAGAATGAGGTCTTGGAATGTGACCTCTTTGAAAAGGGACTGAATGGAGATGCTGCTAGAGATCGAGCGAGTGGAGTGCCACCATTAGGTGATAAAAGCCAGTGCATGTAAGCATATTGGAGTCATTATAAAGAATGGACAAATGAATGAAAGGCTTAATCAGACACCCCAAGTACAGAGTGTAACCTCATTCATTCATTCATTCATTGCCAGACGCCATGTATCCCAAAAACGGGGTGCCCAAGGCTTAGAGTTAATTGTTTTACAGGGAGGGGCACTAATCCTCCATCAACCCCACTTACTACGTAGGGAGCATGTATGGTTTCGATAGGTGTAAACCACCCAGCATTGTACTGTACATGGTTACATGGCTTAGAGGAAGGACAAGCAGGAGAATCCTGTTGTCACTGGCAGTTGAGTAATAAAATCCACCTATCTCTCTTCCATGAACTCTGAGTTATCTGATTTTACAGGGAGGGGTACAAATCCTCCACCAACCCATTTGGTACGTAGGGAGCACGTATGATTTGAAACCTAAACTGAATAAAATCATGGCAGCACCAAGAATGAATTAAAAACCATGTGACCCAAATTCAGGGTGTTAACAAATGTTGGTTTGTCCCCCTTCTCCAGCTTAAGGCCAAATTATTTTATTTAGCTGAGTATAAGTGAAAGAAGAAGAATAGCAACAATGCCAGATTTTCCCCTGCAGGTTTATGCCAGATTTTTTTGAGGTGAGAGTGAGTCATTGGAGCCAGAGTGTTAACAAGTTCTGGTTCTACCCCTAAAGGTAATGATGTGATCCACCAAGAGGACCTAATTCTTTTCCACCAACAATCCCTCAAAATATCCAGCCACCACCACCACCGTCATCACAACCGCCCCCCGCCCGAGATCCTTATCCCGAAAGTGGCCACCTTCATTAGTAACCAGCCATCCATGGACCAGTTACTTCAGCAGCTTCATCTCCTGGCCAAGTTAGTGTAGTAGTATTCATCTGTTGGCCAAGTTGTTGTAGCTTTGGTGATCTGGGCCAAGTTAATTTAGCATTTTTCACATTGGTCAAGTTACTGTAGCATTATTTAACTGTTGGTTTAGTCAATGTAGCAGTGTAAACGCTAAGTCTTTTATTTATTTTTTTTTTTTTTATAACTCATCTACCGGAGGGACATATTTTTCATTATAGTCATGCCATCTCCTTATAGTTTTATTCAGCTTAGAAAATGCTTTTACAGGAATGAATAGGTATAGCCATGATAAACCCCATCAGTATGAGAGGCTTTTACTTAGTTGAATAAATTGTCTGGTAGTAACAGCAACAGTAAACTATAAAGGATGTCACATGGATTTAGCGGGTTACAGTATCTCCTTTTGCTACTCATACTGACTGGAGTGAGTTGTGGGGAGGTTCTGCTCAATGCAGAGGGGTTACTGACCTTCATACAGTCAGTAGACATTAGATTTAAACCATCCTCTTCAACTCTCCAAACAGGGCTGTGTTTGGGACTGAGAATCGGACTCACCTTCTGGTTGAGGGTATCAAGATGTACCAGCTGGACATTGATGGACCCGATGAATTCACACAGAAAATTGAGGATGCTTCAGTAAGGATTTATAATATTTCTGATACTGAGGAGGCATTACCAGTACTCTCTCTAGATGAATATGGTATATAAGTGTGGAAGAAATGAGGCATGGAAGCTGATATGGATAGGGAATTGGCATTGGGTTAGTATGTTGATTGTGTAAGTGAGGTATGGAATATGATGATGCTAGGGAACTGACAGTATCTGGATATAGTAAATGAACCTTAAAAAAAAAAAAAAGTTTAGTGTTAAAGTTAATGTGGCCAGGGAATTGGCAGTGGCTGGATATGGTAAATGAGTGTGTAAGATTATATATGATGTTTAATCAGTGTGATATTTTGAGAGTAAAAATTAATAGCCAGTCCCATATCAACCCGCTGAGGCATAAAAATATTGATACATTAACCCTTTCTGTGTGATGACATATTTTAGGGGAGAAAAAAGGGTCAGAAGGATAATTATTCTTTTTCCAGGGCATGGACATCATGGAGCGTGTACGATTGCGTCACATAAACTCTGAGCTTGGCCGCCACCTCTACACCATCCTACGAGGAGAGCCGTACGAGTCCTCTACCACACTAGAGGATTACACCTCCAATCTACCCTCGGGTGCCATCGTCTTCCAGCCGCTCAGGGCCAAGGTGTACAGAATCCTGCAAAAGTCAGCTCGAGGTGGGTGCTCCGGATGTGTTACGTGGTTGTGGTTTCCATACCTGGTAATTGGAGTTTGTTGACAGTATTGTTTTTGTTTGCAAACAGTGTTGCAGAAGTCAGGTTGAGCTGGGTGACTTGGATGGGTTCATTGGTTGTGATTTTTGTATTTGATTCTATCAGCAGTTTTGACTTCGTCCATAATGTGGTGTACAGAATCCGTCAAATTTAGCTCTGGATGGGTTATTTTGATAGGCTTCATGGCTGTGGATTGGCGACACTGTACTGGTGCCATATTTGGAGTTTTCAGCAGTTTGATTTGTTATCAGTGTGTTGTATGGATCTGCTTGCCGTGTGTTGCTGATAAGTAGTGCAGTGGTTCCTTTATTGGAAAGTTAGTCGAGTCAAGGATTGGCAGGTGGTGTATGAAAACACAAGTTAGGACAACTTTGTACCTGTCAGGTTTAGTCAGTGGGAAGCTTATTGGGAGAACTGGTCAGGTATTAATAAAATTTTGTCCCAAACTTGTGCAGTACACCACCCTGCTATAATTGCCATAATGTTTCAGCATGTAGTCATGAATATTTTAAAGGCTGTTGAATTTGCAGAGGTGCGCATTTTTCTTTTTCTCATAGGAATGTTAGTGGAATCTGGGGAGTATTGTATTTATTTATCTTTATTTATTTGTTTATCTAGGAGGCTTGAGGAATAGTTTCAGTGGTTGAGTTGAGACTGCCGTTTCCTACAGAGCTAGTGATACTGTAGGCTATGTTGTGTTTTATAATATTCTAGCAGCTTTTTTGTGAGTATTTTTGTGGGTGAGTTGTAGGATACTTAATTGACATTGCTTTGTGTCCATGGATAGTTACACATTTCTTATAACAATTGTTGTTTCTGTGGACAGAGGCTCATATGAAGTTCCAACCCAGTGAACTGTTGGCTTCAGGCTTGAGTTGTCCTCCTGCAGTTCATCCTCCTCATTTTAGGGGATAGGGAAGTAGCTGAAGGGCATTTATATACTCAGGCAATTGAGCTGTCTGGTTATTTTGGTGCCATCACATGAAAGAAGCATCGTGATAGTAGTTAAACATGATTTCCAGCATTAAGCCATGACCCATAAAATTGTTAGCATTTTTTCATTACTCTGTACTTAGCTTTATTTTTTTTCATTGCTCTTGTTCTACTTGGTAATGACTGTGGTTTTGTCCTGCCATTTTCTTCCAGATTTGTATGTGTGACATTGATGTGCTGTCATTTGAATTCAGCTAATTGCTAATGCTTTCATGCTTGACTGATTATGCTGTGCTAGATTTAAATAACATGGAAAGAATATTTTGGTGCGGTATGCTAAGTAAATCACTAAGGAAGATGTGTTTGAAATCCTCCCAGTCTCCAAGAATATGGCTGTATGTCATCATTTCCAGGTGTTTGAAATTGGTGTAGTAGTACAGTATCTCACATTACAGTATTTCTCACACTACATTTTTAATTCCTTCATTGTAATGATGTCCATATTCATACTACAGTTCAAGATTCCCCACACTTTTCTTCCAGTGTGAGGATGTCTGTTCTTGTTATTACCAGTTGATTTAGCTTAGAAGAGCCCTCCTTCAAAGCTTAGGGTCATATGATTGTCTTAAATTGCAAGGTGGGGTGCAGGCTCACAGTTCTTATGATAATTTCTGCAATACTTCTGTGTACTGAAGATGAGACCTGCTTGGTCCTTGTATACTTGCCGACTGCATTTTGTATTATGGGATGTAGGCTGACTATGCTTAACAACTTTAGGCATAGAATAGGTTTGCATTCCACTTTGTAATTCAAGGTTTAAGCTTATAACCCTTAGAAACAACATCCATAACCCCCTTGGGACAGTGACATCCATTTTAGTTTATCCTTGGTACTGCCAGTTTTTTTTTTTTTTTTTTTTTTTTTTTTTTTTTTTTAAGGGATTTGAAGCATTCCGTATGACCCATAAAGTATGATGATATCCTTATTTTCTTCTTGCTACTGCCAGATGATATTATGTAGCTCATGAGAGACCTTGTATTGTAGTGAAGGGATTGAAGGAAGCCAAGATACTATGTTAACTCCTTGCCCCTCCTCCCCCCCCCCCATTTTTTTTTTTTTTTTTAGGTACCAACCTTATGGGATAATTTTGATATTTTTTCCAGTTCTTTAAAAATCAGTTCATGATACAGAATTCTGTAGTTGTTTTATCCACGCTATTACCAGCCAGTTTGCTGAGGGAAATCCTAGAAATCGAAAGGTTTGAAGCATCCAAACACTTAATCCTGTTACGTTGGAGGCCCCAACAGTGCTATATAAAATCATCAGACAGTAGCAGTACTTGAAGTGACATCATCATAGAGAAGGAATTAAAGATGTCTGTATAGGGAGTTGCTTACCATACTTTTTTGTCTTATTGTACTGTATATGTATTTAGTCTTTTGTCTCCTGTCTGTGTGTTTCAGAAATTCAGATTATTGTCATGCAGCTCATACTAATCTCTGTGTCTGTTCCAGTGATACTTTCCTTTGAGTATTTCAGTGAGATTGTTGTTACAGTGTATCTTTTTTTTTTTTTTTTTCCATCATGAATACATCATTTTTCGTTTATTTTTCATACTGCTTGTCAGTTTTATTCAGCTTTGGAGAGAGTGATCAGATTGTAGGAATAATTTTCCTTATAACTGTAATGAACCCCATCACTACTAGACAGGTGCTGGAAAGGGACACCTTCATGCAGTGGCACTGAAATACCAGTTACACAAATATTTCATGACTCCCTCCCTATCCCCATGAAGGGGATGATGGGGGAGCAGTTTCATTCTGCACTCCACTAAGTTCTCATTCAGATGAAATTGGGGCTATAGCTACAATGACTTTACTAGATGTCTCCCTAAAGCTGAAGAAACTTGTCAGTATGATGCAAGAGTGAATGAAAAACGAATGAATGAACTGAAAGGTTTAACTGCATACACTCTGGAATATTTTCTTAGTCACTTGTTTTGCAGTGGCTCAAAAATTCTAAAATATGTATCATACCTTTTTCCATTATGAAAATTGTGTGCTAAAAAGGATGATTATTGTGGCATTTTAATGCATCTAATGTAATGTTATAGTGTAGTTTATGAAGTGTTACATACTGTGAGTAATGCTTATTCCTTTCAGTTGTTATAGAAAAAGATCATATACTGCAGCAACAATTGTTTGTATTGTAGTTGTTCTGTTATTCAGTTAAAATCTGCCAAGGACTTACTGAGTGACAGAATCAATCTTAAGCAAGTTTATTTAAGTCCCATTTCTGTCTGCCTTTGCTCAGAGGTAGGCCTGTAGGGGCTGAAAAACCCTCAATGTTTTCTGTGCTTTACAGATGTCCCAATGTCCTGTATGGTAGGTGTCAGAAGGGAGGCATGACACCGTGGCAGCTTGTCCCCCTCTCTCTCTCTGAGTCCTTGTCTCCTGCATTTTCTTTGTTTTGACATATTGATCTATTTTTCTCTGCCTGGTTTTTACTTGCACTTGATTTAACTCAACCCTCCAGTGGCCAGACGGGTCACAGAAACTAAGACAGTTTTACCATACTCAGGTTGAATAACCCTCTAAATCCAATTGCATCTTTTCTGATTTATTTTTGATATATCCAGATGATTGTATTCTGTTCAGGAGAGACTGTTGAAACTGAGGAGGTTAGATTTAGCTTTCATTAATCCCCTCAGTACAAGAGACCTTTCCTGTATAGGGTGAAATCATATGGATGTAGCAAGACATAAAAGTATGTTGCTGGATTCAAGGGCTTAAAGTATATGTTTCTAATGATAAGTATGTCATAAAGAAATACTGCAGTGCAAGTCAGATGTTGCTGTTGATGATTTGGTAAGTAGTAAGCATTATGAAAGATAACTGCAGTACAGGTCAGGGAGTGTCAGGGGTAGTATTCAATATTAGCAGTGTAGAATCAACCAGTGTTTCAAAATACACATATTATTATCAAGTCCTCAGCTTTGATACTGTTGCATGATTGTAGTGTATCAGCTCGGAAAATTGTTAACAGCACTCAGTATTTAAAGCAGTTAGGAGTTGTACAAGAATTTACACATGGTCATAAAATCACGAGGATTAGAGAAGTTTGTTATCTTAATTTTCCCACTGTTATGTATACAAGAATTCCTTGTGTATTGCCTGATGCCTTGCTACCTCCTAAACACTTCTTGGCAGATGACAGAAGAAGTAAAGTTTCCTGTTTTTAAAGTTTACTTTTTTTTTTTTTTTTTTTTTTTTTTTTTTTTTTTAAACAACCTCTTTTCCTAGCTCCTCTATTTTCTTCCCTCTTTTCTTTCCCATAAATATATTTATATTTCTTTTGATGGGAGAAGGATCAGGATTATGCTTATTCTTAGTTTTCACATCTTAAAAGCTTTGCCATTAGAATGATGAGTTTGTCATTGGCCTACAAATCTTCCTAATTGAGTAAACATGCACACTAGTAGATTATTTGTGCACCAGTTATACTTACATTTAATCTTGTATGAGAAGTCATTTTATGATGAAACATAGAGTTATGGTAGTTGAATGTCTTTAACCCCTTCATCCTGAGGGCATGATAGTTGTTTTACTATTGACTACTATCAGCAGATTTTATTCAGGTGAAGAAAGCACCATGGCAGTGAAAGGGTTACTTAAGACTATATATAATCCCATAAATGCTAAAATACTCTTATAAGCTGAATAAAATTGTGAAAATACAGAAAATGAATTACAGATGATGTCCTTGGGCAGAATGGGTTAATGGGCCTTTTTAAACATCAAGGCAGGGTCTGGGACAAAGGTTTGCCTACCATCATATCCCACTGCATCCACCTCATACCTAAGGGTTGTCTGTCACTCTTTTCCCTTACACATTATACAGTAGCAGAGAAACACCTACTGCTGTATTCCACTGTGTCTGTTTCATACATGGGGAATGTATGTCACTCTCCTCCCTGACACATTATATCAGAGAAACAAATCAAGGTCCCCCCACCCCCATCTTAGCAGTAGTAGCCACTTGTTCATACTTAAAGGATGTCTGTTGCTCTTCTCCCTAACACATTATATCCAAGAAACAAACCAAGCCTCAGTTATCTTAGGAGTATTAGCCACCAGAGGAAAGTTTGAAGTAGAAGAGGTGAAATAATGGGGAACTTTTGTCCCTAACTATGTGTCTCAGGTATATTAGTGCCACTGTATGGAATATATTCACCATTTATTGCAATGATTAAGCGCTTTTGTCACTAGCTTTAATTTGACTTCCCTCTGAGTATGGTAAGACAGACATGGAGGGTTGAGCTGGTTGTTCACTTCTTGATCTTTCTTTTCTTTCAATTTTTGACTGACTCGTGCCTTTTCCAGAGTGTCTTCTTGCATAGTAATTAAAATTTCTCGTGGATACTTTCCAGAGCATTCACGCTCACATCACAAGCGAAGCCACAGGAAAAAAAGTCGTAAGAGTACTTGCTTGACTTTTCTTGGAAGCTTGGTATCATGAATGAAAAAAAAATACCGAATTAAAAAAAAACACCAGATTTGCTTTTCTTCAGGGCCACTCTACTCACCAATATGTTTTTGTTGAGGGACATTATAATTTGTTCCATAGCTGATCACACAACTGCACACGTACCAGTATGCTTGGAGCACTGACAACACCCACTGTTTTATCAGCCTCTTGAATCCGATGATGTATGTTTCATCATCATCAGGCCACAACCAGATGATTTTATTCAGCTTGTGATATCTTGTAGGACAGGGGTTAATATGAAGGCACTGTATAACCCCTTCAATTTGAAAAGTCTCCCCTAAGCTGAGTAACATAATCTGGTGGTAGCAAGAATAAAATTGAAAAATATGTCTCCAGATTGAAGACATTACCCGCAGATTAGAAATACAGGCTCTTTCTCCCCTGCTAACATCCTTCCTCTTCATTATTTGGATACTTTTCAGTATTAGGTCTGCACCGTATGGAAAGGACCCTGGCCTCCACATATTTTATGGAACAAGAATATTAATAGTTGATATCTTTCATTGGAAAAGAAGTTTCTTGAGCATATAGCCCATTACTTCTGGAAAGGTTTGCTTTGGCTTGGTGATTTTGAGCTAAAATTTCATGTGCATATGAAGGGTAATACCTAATTGCAGCTTTCACTGTGTACAGTACAATACAGTAGTCATCTTAGCTGTGTTAACTTTGTTCTGTATAATATCTTTATTGGCAAATAAATTATTGTGTAGTTCATATCACAAAATGAATTTTAGTAGGCTTTGCATGCATAGGGGGCTGCTTATTCATTTGCCGTATATTCCTGGCACTACTCAGTACTTTTGTGGATTTTTCAGCTTGAATATCATTTGGAAAAATAAATATAATGGTGCTGTTGCACAGGTCATTTTACACTGATATTTATCATCTTTTCATGTGCTGTACTAACACAAGCAGAGAATTGTAAGAATAGTAAATACATAGCTATTATTCACTTAGCTTTGCTACACTGTCTAATATCTTCTTGCCACTGTGTATTTGTTACTGGTGGTGAGAGGCTGTTTTTTATTGGCATTGAACTGCTTGTAGCAAAATCTGTGAAACAAACTCTGTGGAATATATGGAGGTTCTGTTCTTGCCTCACCCACCACATTGTAGTTACTTACCTTGTCTTCCATCTGTACCTTCCTCTCACTCCTCACACTCACTTGAATAATTTCCTTACGCTACCTGCAACTCATCTCACAGTGTACATGTGACATACTGTGTGAAAGGCCTGCCTTCTGCTGCTTGTGTGCACATACACATACACTCCTGCACACATAACCTGAGCATGATTCCTTAAAAATTTGGGAACAAGGCTTGAATGCAAAAAGCACCAAGAATATAACAGGTA
This sequence comes from Coenobita brevimanus, assembly GCF_032717465.1. Lineage (NCBI taxonomy): Eukaryota > Metazoa > Arthropoda > Malacostraca > Decapoda > Coenobitidae > Coenobita > Coenobita brevimanus. The sequence goes on from NC_137038.1 coordinate 1,791,738, forward strand.
AATACATCATTGCTAATGAGGATGTGACATGACCTCAGTTAAAATCTCTGGCATTTTCCTCCTATAAACAGTTGTCTTGGATGATTAGCTAGCTTTGTAGACTATTTCAAATGCTTTTAGCCATAATAGGCATCAGATTTGGCTAGTAATAGGTACTGAAAATACATTATTGTATTCTTCAGATTACATAGGTAAGAAATGTTTACATGTTAAAATTGCCTCAATGAATCATTGCCACTTTCCCCATATTACTGTTCATACCAGTTCACTTATGCTGTAGTACATTTAAAATATTTTGTACATACGTACATGATTGTGGTAGCCATTTTATACAGTCCACCATAGTCTTTATTCTCTTCCTTTAATTTCTTATTGGAATGTCCCTTGCCAGTATCAGCAAATGACCTGATTGGTGGTTTTAATTCAATTTTGTGTCTGAGAAATTTGTATATACAGTACAGTGCTGCCAGGTTGACTGAACCATAGACAGGAATACAGTGGTAATAAGCTAGTATATCTGGAGATGAGAAATGTCAATTTTTTATTATTTTTTCCAGTGTTCAATGATTGTACAAGTGCAACACAGACTTACCACACCAGATGCTGTGCATCATTGCTGATTGTTGTTTATTGAAAATTGTATAGGAAATAAATACATTATGCTGTGTGCAAACCTAGAGTAGAGTCAGCATACAGATAGTTGTAAACTGGGTGGTAGTAAATGTCAGGAAGGTCTGGTATGTAGTTTGTGAATATTTAATTTAAAAGAATCTAAGTAAGATAATACAAGTCTGTGTATTGAACAGTGTGTGGAAGCAGCAAATTCTTCCAGATCATCAAAGATGAATAGCATTATTGTATAAAGTATATTGACCTGCAAACCATTTCATTAATACAAGTCATGTGACATAGTTTGGTAGTGAAGGACAATTTATCCTCTGTTGTGGATGGATTTAGTTATTTTGTTTAGGCTAGCACCAAATGATGATGTTGGGCAGAGAGGAATCCAGAGAGGAGTACTTTGATAAATTCACCCAGCAAGACACAGTTATCAGCTGACAAAGCCATTAATGGTTAACTCACCACTCACACATAGTAGCAAGTAAATCAGCCAGCCAGGCTATAGGACTGTCACTTACCTATTCCACATCCTGTACACCCTCGGCTGTCCAGCAAAACAATCCACCAGCCTAATTCCCAGTTTTTACATGCCTAGCAGTTTAGTTATGATAATCACTCCCACACTCCCATCCCAGTATCTATACATAGCACCCAGTGATCTGACCAAAGCTCTGTGTTCACTCTTTTAACCCACTGTACAAACACAACAGCCAGCAGTGACCAAAATTCATATCAGACTAACCCTGATGTCATACCTACTGTAGCAACCAACTACATCCTCATCAAACCCAGTGCCACACGACCAACCCACAGTTCGTACTCGATAACGCTTTACCCGTCCAAACCACACCCACAGTTCACACCCAGCAACCAGTAGTCTGATCAAAGTGCAGTGTAGATCAGTACACAGCATCTGTTAATCCAGCCAAAATAACACCCACCAGACCTGTCCACATTTCTCTTGCTGTGTCTAACCACCCACGCGCGAGCCATTAACCAAGCCTCACCTATCCACAGATGGTCTGACTCAGGTGCCAGAGTGGTGTATGTACTCTGGGAGCACCCTTAAGGAGCCGGATATGGTGGATCCAGTTGAGCTAGAAGGTCAGTGTTATATTTCATTCGCCTTAACTAGACCTAGAATTTTACCCTGTGTGGATTATTTTGTGTACAGTAGTTCATTAGCAGACCGATATTATGGTACAGCTTTACATGCTTTCCATACCACTTTTTGGCTAGGATAATATTCTAGTGCTGATATATTATTTTTATCAGAAAGTGACAGTCAGGCTAGTGGCTTGGTTTATACATAAGGTTTAGTACAGGTGGTCCCGTACTTACAAACGGTCGACTTATGTTTTTTCAAGTTTACGAATGTCGAAAACGGTATTTCAAAATTCGGTAAATAACATGAGATATTCATCATTTTATCATAAAATAGGCTTTGTGTTAATGATTTTGCCAAGCTGAAAGCTAATGTAAGTGTTCTCAGCACATTTAAGTTGCGCGTGGCTAGACTACGATGTTCAGTTGATTAGGTGTATTTAAATGCATTTTTGGCTTATTGAATGCACATCTGACATGCAAAAAAATTGACTTATGAGCAGTTTCTCGGAACACAACCCGTTCGTAAGTAGACCACATGTATAATGGGCTGAACGGGCCCACTTTAGACTCTTTCCGTAGACAAGCAGAAATTATTTAATGTACTAGCCATATAAGCTGAGGGACTACTGTATTACTATATTTCTGATTACCATTCTTTCCATTCACTTTTATGCTTATACAGTACACATTATAGCTTGTCCACTTTAACTTAGTGGAGTTTCAACCTTTTGCTATTACTCTGTGGATAAGGCAGTACTCCTGCATTATCCATTCACTATTCCTCTCTGCAGATCTACCTGTGCTGTTTTTATGGTTGAAATAAATTTTGTTTGGCTGAAACAGAAAGTACAGTGACTCCAACAGTTTTAATTACATTTTCAAGCATTATGTGGCAAAAGCATTTTCCATATTTGTGAATCAAGCAGTATGGTGTTGACATGGAAATAGTATGGATGGAAATATAGCTGTTGTTTTTTAGGATTTTATGCAAATGTAACTGTAGCTGGAGATGCATGTAATTCATCCCTATTATGCTGAACTGATATGTCTTTCTGACTCTATCACTAAATTATGTGAAATAAGATAGTTTTAGTGTCAGTTTTGCTGAAGATAATGTAAGCGTTATAAGTAAGGTGAGGCGATGAAAGCTGAAATGTTGTAAAAGCATATCACAAAGCTTGTGTTTGAGTATTTAGTTTATTTACTGGTCATTTCTTGTTATTACATTTTTTTACATTTATTAGGATGAGTTTGTCTAGAACGTCAGTGAATGCCATAAGAAAAAAAAATTTAAAATTCTAATGGTAGGTGGGGGCACTCACCATCCACTCACTCGATGTAGTGCTGCTCTCGAGTGTCTGCCCTTTCCTCTCCTCCATCCTTCTTTCCTTCCATCCTCTTCTGTCTTTCTTTCCTTCATTCTTTCCTCGTCCTTCTGCCTACAGGTGATTTTACACTCCCTCTTCTGTCTTTCTTTCCTTCATTCTTTCCTCTTCTTTCTGCCTGTGGGTGACTCTACACTGAGTGACAAGCCAAATGGTTTCTTGTGCACCAGGAAATCATTTACTACGCCGGGTAGTAACCATACAGCCAAATAATGGTGTCTGGTGGTCCATCCATCCATCATCCCATCCTACGTTGCCCCATGAGAAGTGTAGGAGCCCGGGGCTAGGCAGTTGGTCCTGACATTTAAGATGAGAGTGACCAACCTCACTCATCCCTGAGTGGCATTACGTGAGCAATAAACCTCAACCATCCCTTGGATATAAACCTTCACCGGCTCAATCCAAGGTAATTAAGATGCTCCAGTCGGATTGAGCTGGTGAAGGTTTATATCCAAAGGGTGATTGGGGTGTATTGCTCATGTAATGCCACTCGGGGATGAGTGAGGTTGGTCACTCTCATCTTAAATGTCAGGACCACGTTAACTAGACCCAGGCTTCTATGGTCCTCATGGGGCAATGTAGGATTGGATGATGGATGGATGGATAGCACTGCAAAGAGGAGTAGAGAGTGTACCATTCTGTACTGCAGGTGGGAGTCCTTCACTAGAGGAGCTGTGGGATGGAGATGAGGATCTGAAATGGCGAACATTCCTTGACTGTGTCCACCCCTCACTGTGGGAAACCAAGATCCGCAGTCTGCCTCCTCAACTCATTGTCCCTGTCTCCATTCTGTTTTACCTCCAGGTTTGTTACCAGAGAGTGTTAGCTTTTAAAATATCAATGTTGTCCTGTGTTAGTGAACTCAGATTAATGATATTTGTACTTTGAATGTAGTCGACTTTAGTAATTACAGTAGATTAGTGATATTTTTATTGTAAATTTCAGTGTGAGTTGGTAGTGTTGTCATGTCACCACAAGAGGCAAGCAGGAAGTATGTAATGTGTTTTTCCACCAGAGTACAGAAATGGGAGAACTCTCAACAGTAATGCTCAGTTAAATTATCCACTCACATATTCTTATATTCAGGCCCAGGGAAATGTGGCTCCACCTCAGTTGCTGAACATTGCAGTTTATTTTTGTACTTTTCATTCATAATGGAACCCAACCAAACCACCCTTCAAAGACTATGAGATTAATTGATTTTGCCTCACACGCTAGGTTTTCAGAATTTATTTATTCACTTGTTTACTTCTTTATTAATTAATTTATGTATTTATTTCATCACAGTGCAGCCCAGCCAAGCCAATCCTTAAGGACTGGGAGATGAATGCAATGATGGCGGCTTTCCTCTCCCCAACACGGCAAGAGCTAAGGCAGATTCAAGCTCTGGCTCTTCCTCGCATCGATGCCAGGGCTGTCCATGTGGCTGCCATATTTATGAAGGGACTTGTTAATTTCTACTTCCTTCTGGCTGCGTGTGACTTTCCCATTGAGCGGAAGAATGTGAGTAGTGTACAGTGAAGTCATGTGGCAGTAGGAAGAATAAAGCATTGCAATATATCGCCTGATTAAAGGGGAAGAAGGGTTGAAATTCTCTTACGTTGTAATCTCAAGAGTTTCCTCTAATGTAAATACTGTGTTGTCTCTTAGTGAATGTTCTCTGGTGATGCTCAGAATATACCATATGTAAATGAGAGAGAGATCTTTATATAGACAGAGTTAAAATATATTTCTCTCTCATTGTTAGCTGAAATTGGTCTCCTCTAGTGTAACCATCATGTGGTGAATTTTGTCTGGTGGTGTTGGGAATCTATACAAAAAGTCGTTATTTGGACAGCAAAGATGTTAACATTCTTTCGTACTGTAGGCTGTTCCTTGGGCGTTCTGGGATGGCCGGGTATTTCATCATTATTACCTGAGAGCCAAGTCGGGAGCCAAGGTGGAAGATTTGTGTGAACACCGGGTATGTATATTAATTTGTACATTTCATTCACCTGAAATTGACCCAAATTTGTTAGCTGAGTAAAGAAGCTAAAAAAAAATGTATGATATATCATAGACATTTTTTCTGTTTACCTGTAACACCTGAAGACACTTTATCGTTAGTATCCCTGTTTTATTTTGTTGTGTTCAGTCTTTCTTTCCTTCATTCTTTCCTCTTCCTTCTGCCTGTGCGTGACTGTACACTGAGTGACAAGCCCAAATGGTTTCCTGTACACCAGGAAACCATTTATTACGCTGGGTGGTAACCATATAACCAAATTTTGGCGCCTGGTGGTTTAGTGGGTAATTATTGCGCTCCAGTCGGATTGAGCCGATGAAGGTTTATATCCAAGGGGTGCTTTGGGTTGATTGCTCATGTAATGCCACTCAAGGGTGAGTGAGGCTGGTCACTCTCATCCAACTGCCTAGCCCCGGGCTCCTACGCTCCTCATGGAGCAATGTAAGATTGGATGATGTATGTAACTTATTAACTCTGCATCAGTGTTTTATTTATTAAGATGGATGTATTTAATTTGATCATTGTATTGTTTATAAAGAAGGATGTGTGTTTGATGTGAATTTTACCCATGATAATTGTATTTCCTAGAGGATAATTTGACATAGAAGATACTTCTCACTTGTGTAATGAGTAAAATTCTCTGTGTAATCTGTTTATTAAGAAATATGTACCGTATTTGAAGGAATTTGAACTTTGATTATCATGTTTCAAGGATATTTTTGCTATAGTTTCGACATGAAGTGTACTTGTATTTCCAGGAGGATATTTTGAGAAAGTTTATGGAGATGAAGACGCTTATCCAGCCACATATGCCTCCTCCCGCCCCCTTGCGCCCACCCACCAGCTGCTCCCCCGTCCCAAGAAGCCCCACCCACGGCAGTCCCAAGAAGCCCCGGCCAGCCCACTCCAACACCCCATCCACCTCTCCCCCAAACACCCCAGGGAGGGAGCAGAACCCCCCTACCACCCTAGCCATCACAAAGAACACTGTGGGGGGCAAGCATTCCAGAGGGTCGTCTCCTTCTGTGTCCCCTACATCACCCAGGGGAAGCAAACTACACCACAAAAGTGGGCCACACAAATCACCACAACCAAAATCACCCATCTCCAAAACATCGGCTGCCAAATCACCAGCAAAATCACCCAAAAAATCAGCATCATGATCGCCCAGTGGTCGTTGCCATGCTTGACCTTTGGGGGGGTGAGTTTCAGGTTGCCTTTCCTGAATAGAGGGGGTTTAAGGCTTAGGTCTTCATGTTAGGTGTGTGTTTAGACTTCATAATGTCCAGCCAGGAGGGGATAAGAGCTTTTGCCAGCCACCACACGTGACTTGACTGCTGGCCAGAACAAGGGTTTATGGCTTAAGTCTCCATGTTAAGTGTGTGTTTAGACTTTATAATGTCCAATCAAGAGAATATAAGAGCTTACACCCATCACCACACCAGACTTAACTGGTGATAACCTCACCTGACTTAACTGCTGGCCAGTAGCAAGTTATGACCATAGCCACACCCAGTTTTTGCCATAGCAGATCTTACATCAGATTGGCTCTAGTGCTGCTTGGGTTTGGATTACCAGACAGAAATGTTGTAGCTGATCTGGTAACATCATTAATTTGCCCCATTTATGGAGAAAACATTTTAACACATGAAAGATTCAATTATTGTGGTCTTGTATTTGGTATCAGTAAGATTCCTTGCCTGCAGTTCATTAGAACTCAGTTAAGAGATATGAAGTAAGTTGATTAGGTTATGATTGCACAGGAGTGTTGTAAGTTTTGTTAAGTGAGTATATAATAATGGTGTTTTCAACATGTCCTTGATGTATGAAATAAGATTTTTATATAGAATTGCCATTATGTCTTTATTGTATATATGGCTTTATATCTTATATCTAATCCCTGAAGATCTTAATAAATCTGTGTGGTGAATTATTTAACAGAGTACCAGGTAACATGCCGAAGTTTCAAAGCTATTTATTTTTCCCTACTGGGGTAAAAAAAGTATGATGGTGTAACCTAATTGGTAAACTTTCAGTGGGTGGGAACCTTTTTCAGTTATAGTAAATTTGCAATAATGGGAATCATGTCAACAGCATACTGTACCTTTTTTTTTTTTTTTTTTTTTTCTCCCCCCAGATTCAAGCCTTTGCCTTTAAGATTAGTGAAAGTGTTTGAGAGACTGTAAGCTTAAAGTACTTAAATACTTGCAGAATTCTTGGACATTACTGGTGATGTAACCAAGCCAAACTAGTGAGAGGAAAAAGAATTATGGTACACATATACAAATGAAGAAGAGCTGAGCTACAAGAATCTAGCATAATCATTAAAATAAGTTGATCATCCAGAGAAGCCATGCCTTTAATAGAATAGGAGTGTGCATCAGTTGAGCTAATATAGTAAGGTTGTTTTCACCCAGGCAAGGGGTAAGAAAGGAGGTCCGGATGATGATGATGATGATGATGATGATTTCACCCATCAGAAGTGGGCAATTCCTACAACTTCAAAACCAAGTTGCAGTTGCATGAAATTATATAAGCCTTAGTTATGGGGTAGGAATAAGTTTCCTGGGTTACTACCCTAGTCAAATCAGCCTCCTAGTCTAAATACAATTGGCCATAAACTTAAAGGTGCTGGAGATCATCATCAGGTTGAAACAATAAGTTGTAATCACAAAGAAATTATGGTTTTATGTAGGTATTAAGGAAGAAAGGCAGAGTGATGAAGTAGACTCATGACAATACAGCTGTCTTGATTGGGAGAAAAGTCTTACAAAGGTAAACCATTCTTTCAACAATACAGTCATCATGTTCATCTTGTTGGTAGATAATTAAAAAACAAAACCCAACAAGACTCTTAACAGTATAAATACAGTGACCTTTTGTTTATGCAGTTAATGTAGGCCTAACAAGTGTAATGCACACAGTATGAAATATAGATTTTTTTTTTTTTTTTTTTTTTTTTTTTAATATTTTCATCTTTAATGGGGAAGAGAAAATCCGGAATTTTCCCATAGCCCTTGTATAGGCTGTCTTGTTTTTTTTCCTCTCTGAAGTACCTTAATGATATACACAACAGCTCTATGTAATAATGACTTGATCATCCATAGATATAAGAAAGTGATACGATATACAGTAAAGTGACATAAGTTTAATTTTTCACTTAGTAAGGTACACAAGACTTTCTGAACCAGCCCTTAATAGTACTGAAAGGCATAGGTTCTAAATTTTCATGATGTGGGAAACTTTTCCATATATTTTATATGCCACACAAATTGAATTTCCATGCAAATAACTGTCTGGATATATATTCTAGACAGACATACATACTTAGTTGCATAAGAATTATACCATCCTCACAAAATGAATTCTTGGAGACGAGATACACACAACACGAGGGGTCATGACATCTTAGTTAGCCTGTTTGGTGAAGATTGGAGAAAATAAAACTTGCAGAATCCTTGCATATTCCATTTACATTCAGACATCTGATACTGGAAAAAATTAAACTCACAGAATCCAGCTGTACTCCCAACAATACTGCTGTCTTGTTGTCTTGTGAATAGAACTCAGAGAAGGAAATAAGTAAGATCAAGCCATCACATTAGGAAGTTATGAGAGAAGATATAGATGCCTGAATATACTCAGGAGGAAACATTTAGTCCATAATAACCATCATAGGTGAAGTATTAACATGTAGTGAGAGATACAGTTATAGTTGATTTGTTATTACCTGACAGGACTGAGCCACTTGCACAACTTACATGCTGTTGTGGTTGTATAAATGTTGATGAGCCTTAGTTGTGAGGTAGGAATGAGTCTGCATAATTAGTAGTTATATCAGCCCTCCAGTCTGACTACACTTGGCCATCAACTGAACTGAAAAGGGTTAGGGATCTGTCAGGTTAGAACAAACATGCTATAGTAAAGGATTGCTTGAAAACATACCTGCATAGGAAGCACCACTAGGAGGTAATGAAGAGTTTGAGATATGTTAGAAATACTGTACCATAAGCTCTGCACCAGTTCAGTTTTTCTGGGTAGATTACGTAGATTAGGCACTTGGTGGTCTAGTGATTATGTATTGCCCTTAAGGAAAGTTGTCAGGTCATCAGCCCTTAAATGTACAGTACTCCCTCAGGCCGTAACACTTCTAAGGGAGTATTACGAGATTGGCTGTTACTCCTGTTTTATATGGCGATGACATGCGGGAAATAGTGTGCTTGGATGATATTAGTTTTAGGATACCTGCAAGACCATTTGTGATTTTAGCAGCATAATATAGAATGGCAGTGCAAACTGCACATTGCTTTTTCATTATGCTTGATTTTAGGTGTTGAAGTTGTAAATTGAATTGCAAGTGTGTTCACAATATCAAAAAGCATAATATATGTGGTTACTTCAGTAGATTAGGTATTGGGTGCTTTAAACAGATAAAATTTACAATTATATTAGAAACTTCTTTAGGGAATTTTACTCGAGCACTTGTTTCATGGCTTATTTCCAGTTGCCTTTTATGATAGTAAAGGGTTTACACAGTGCAGGTAAAGAAATGTCCAGAAAGTTCAGTTCTGTATTTCTTAATCCCTTCAATAGGGTGACATCTTTTTTAGTTAAGTTACTAGATGATTTAATGCAACTTACAAAAGCTCTAGTTGTGAAGGAGTTACTTAAGGCTGTAGTACTGCCAGTTTGGTAAGCCTTTCCTGAACCAAAGAAAATGAAGAAGAGATAGCAAGACTAAAATAGAGAGGAAGTCATTGGATTGAAGGGATTAATGGTCTGACTTGTTCTGTGAATGTTTCTCCTGCCAGTGTTGTTATGCCTCCACATTGAAGGTTCACAGCAAATTGGTATGCATAAACTCCAAACACTTAGCGAGGGAAAATTGACATGATGCAGAGTTTGTGTAAAATAGTGTAAACAATATAGAACCTGCACTGAGCAATGTCAGAGGATTATTATTGTGCCTGTTAGTGTGGAGACAAAGTTATTTACAGTAGAGTGTAAGAAAAATAATATTTAGAGGAAAGACAAATTCAATAGACTTCACAGTCTTCATGACACATTCATAATATCAGTGATGATGACATTTGCACCAACAGAATTTGAAATATTGTATCTAATTTTGTAACTTTTGTATTATCATTTCTTTCTCTAATTTAAAGCCTTCTTGGTGGATTTTTTTTTTTTTTTTTAAATCATTTCCTTCCATTTGAAATTATCTGTTTCCAAACAAGAAAGATTTGATACTTGGTTCTCCTTGATCTAAATCATGTACCATATTGTTAGATAGTTTATGATGAGACCTGTTACACGTATATTTAACATTTGATTGTCTGCTTGTTGGTGTACATAAAAAAAAAGAACAAAACTACTGCTGTATAATGGTATGTGAGGAGTAAATTTCAAGTAGTGTGAATCGTGCCAAAATTAATTGAGAAATGTCAAAATTCATCCTGCATTACCAGTATTACCCAGAAAATATCAGTTGTGGAATGAAAAATGATAAATTACAAATATCTGTTGCTAAAGCTTTTCAGTATGTCTTAGTACTCTCGTTATCTCTACAGTACCTATGTCATAAATTTTAACCCCTTCAGATTTTTATTTTTTTTTATTTTTTTTTTCTTATAATGTCCCCTAAGAAGTGAAGGGATTAATGAAGGCTGTTTCTAATCTCTCTAATTAGAAAAGTCTCTTGAAAGCCATATGAAATCATCTTGAGATAGCAGGAATAAAAGAAAGACCACATCAACAGACTGAATAGGTTAAAAGTTGTATAACATGATGACGAATTATGATTTACGCAAACAGTATTTAGTACTTGTACCATGCATCAAAAAGACATAGTTTGTTGTGTAAGAAGTTAGGATTTGATAAGAAGTGGCTGATGGGTAGTATTTGTTGTAGAAGTGCATAAGAAGCATGCAAGTCAGCATTTGAAGATTTTGTTGGAGTAAACCTGGTATGGTAAGCTTTATTGCATTGTAGAATGTAAAGTTGGCAGCTAATCTATTTGTAACTGCTCTTGTCCCCCTTTGCCATGATTTTTTTTTTCTTTCTTTCTTTTTTATGCTGATTACTTCAAGATTATTTTACTATATTTAGAGTAGAAATGAAGCACATATGTGTGGGTACTTATGCCTGTGAGGTGGAGTCAGGAATTCCGGGACTTAAATGATGAGTGAATGTGGCCAGTTTTATTGAGCATAGTGTTACTGTAGTTAGTTCTCCCTCTTTCTGTTTTTCCTCTTTTTCTTGCTTTCAGAGCCCTGCTTCACCCCATCTGTGGTGCTGTGTAAAATACTTTGAATTGCACTAGCAGAGACATCACTGTAGTACCAGTAACCATTTATTTAATTAGCATGTACACTTGGCATAATATATATATCTGAACACTCTAGGTGTTAAAAAAATATTGTGATCATAGCTCTTTGAAGCTGTATGTTTAAGATTATGAAGTTTTCAGGTGTGAATACCAACAAGGATTAGTTAATGTACCATTATCAATTTATTAAGTGAATCTCCAGTCAGATAAACCACCATTCCAAGATGACCAAAGCTTTAGTGCAGACTGAAATCCTGTATGTCCATCTGTTCGGAAACTTATTTTTCTGAATGCACGGTTTGTCCATTTTAGTTTGTTTCATTCTAGAGTTGCTAATGAATTGATACTTGTCCTTCACTTAAAGTTACTAATGATTTATTATGCTTTTTGAAGTTAGGAATGAGTATTAGTTGTGCTTTTAACCCACAGTCATAACTAGAATGTCTGCCTAAAGTTGGTTTAAATAGCTGGCCTGCACACATCCTAGAGTTGATGATTGAATGTATCTCGGATGAATAAAGTACTGTATGTAAGTGATTCCAGAGAAGTGAAGTTGTTTATCTTTCATTTAGCTTTTATTCAGTTAACATCTGTACCATGCAGCTGCATTATGTGTAATGTGATGTAGCCAGCAAATTCTTATACTGTAATTAAACATGCTTCGATAGTTTATCAAGATTTAAAAGTCGCACACATTGATACATGGAAAAACACTAGTATCTTGCCTCTTGAATTTGTAAGTTTATACTACTGATTTCATTGTGCTGTTAATCTTAAGAAATGATAGTGATAAATTTACCTTTTGAATTTGCAGATAGTTACTTAATTCACCGAAGAGTTAGTAGGTAATATTGATACATTAATGATTATATGATGATGATTATTTATACATAAAGAATTTGCAGTTGGATGTTACTGAGTTTATTAGGTAATTATTATTAAGAGGTAATTCTGGCACATTAATTATCTATACAGTACCCACCTTTTGAATTTAAAACTGGATATTACTACATCATTAAGTGATTGTTCTTAAGAGGTAACACTGATACATAAATTAATTGCTTAATGAATTTACAGGTGGATGTGACTTTTAATGTTGGGAAATTCCTGTATTTAAATTTATTAATAGAAATAATGAAGGTCATTGCCTCATCAGTGTACAGGTGGTTATTACTGAATTTATTGGGATGTTAATATTAGGTCACTAATGTACTTGAATTTATTGATAGGAGTGAAGTTAGGAAGTTATGTAATGCTATTGGGTGTGAACTGTGACTTCATGCTCATAGTACTGTTCTCTACTATGTACTGTGGATTCATGCTCATGGTACTCTCCTCTACTATGTACTTGTTACTATAAACTGTTGACTGTTGATGCTTCATATTAGTTCCTCTGGCTGCCCCTGCACTAATCTGGTGGCCCTAGGATTTGAATGTTAGAGATTGTTAGCCAGAAATTGAGACTGTATTTTATTTCAACCCCCTCAATCCATTGATGCCATTTTTATTTTATTCTTCCTATCTTCAGATTATTTTCCCTAGCTTAGGAGGGACTTTTCATTCAGTACAAGAGGACTTTCCAAAGTTAAAATAACTTGAAAGAAGCAAGAATGAACTAAAGGAGGTGCCACTGGATATGAGGGGTTTAAGGTTAGCACTCATGTTAGGATTCACCTCAGATATCAGCCTTGATGTTCCAACAAGCAAACTGTTTTTTCAGCCAGTCATGTTCTCAGTTATGCCGAGTTCAGAGTCACATGTTTGACTTTGAATCCTTAGTTAGTCAAATTCATATCATTAGTAATTATTTGGTTCATTGTGAATTTTCATACTTAGCCTTGCTACTATACTTTCTGTTGAGAGATGTCCCTAGAATGTCGCAGTTATATTACAGATATGTGCGGAATATTTGATTGTCAAAATTTCCAATATTGCCATACCAAAACTAATGGAAAATTTTGAACAGTGCTCAGTCCTGGTCAGAGGTTTAAGACTGTTTTCACCTGGAAGCAAGTCTCAGAAGTTGGCTTATTTTTCTCCTGGATTGTATTTTCCTAGTTGATGAGTATTAGCTTATCAATGTGCCGCGATTCTCAACTTGTGTGATGGTAAATTTTACGTATGTGTCGGTTTTGTTTTGTAATGAAAAAATGACATACACATTCATATGATTTTCTTATCTTTATGCTGTTGTTGCTGATATGCTGTTCATATTTGTTTATTAAGTGGTTGGCACAACTATTGAAGAGAGTTCTCCCTCAGATTGTTAACAGTATTACTACTCTTTCAAACATTTTTATAAAGTTCCCATATCACCATTTATAAACACACAGTGCCATACAGATGTGGTTTTGTCAGTGCATAATTTTCCTTGTATTTGTATGCATAAAAAATTTCCTTCAGGAATGTTTTTTTAGATTTTGGAATCTATCAAGATGTGATGTTATAGTGTGACCAAGGCAGGCTTATGTGGCCAAAAAATTTTGCTAACTTAATACTTATGTGTTGCATCAGCCATGTAGATTAGACAGAAGTATGATACTTCATTTATTTGTGGTTGCTATTCTTAATTTTTTTAAAGGTTTCGTAAAGGCAACAGGATATAGGTTCTTTCATATATTTGGTCAGCCAAAATTTACCATAGGTGAGGTTGACTTTGTAAATGATCTGTACTTGTGTGAAATTTGTATATATTGTAGTATGGTAGACATTTCATGCAGTTGATAATATAGACAATACCAAAGCAGTCTCATAAATGTATATGAATTGTCCAAATTTTAGTTATTTCATTGCCTAACTTCCAAAAGGGAACAGTCTAGGACCTGCTTAAAAAATATATTGCTGAAGTCTAGAATGATCCCTTGTGGTTGTATATCTTGTATTTATTGAACCTGGGCCTAAAAGACTTTGGGGTCGAGATTTTTCTGAGCTGGTGGTAGAGTTCTCGGGTAGGAAAGGGCTGTGGCATACACACTGTTGTTCGAGTCCTAAAAACGGCCAGAGGTTTTTCTGTCTTGTAAAAGGCTGCCAGGAGTATAGGTTGGTCTCCAGTCTATGTTAAGGATAAGGGTAGCCTAACCTCAGGTCCGTATGCCCCAAAAGAAGACTGGTCTGTTATACCCAAGCACAAAAACAGGCAGTCCTTGTTTTTTTTTTTTTCTTTCTTTCATTCTTTCTTTCCCCCCCCCTTTTTTTTTTTTTTTTTTTTTTTAGATTTTTTTTCTTACTTGTACCATATGTTATTTATGGAAGAAGGTGTGATACATTCAGATTCATCCCTGTAACAGTATCAGTCTATTTTTATGTACTGTAAATGTTGTGATATTTTAGAGCTCATCCCTTAATGATAGTGAGGACTGCCTATGCTGTTAACGTAAGAGAAAATTAATAATAGTTGTGAGTTTTGTCAAGTATTCGAGCCCAGAGATGAGTATGTCAGATTTTTACCCTTGACAAAAGACATCCATCCATTTGTCCTTTATTATCACCCTCAGTGCAAAAGTCATCCATAAATTTGTCCTTTATTATCACCCTCAGTGCAAAAGACATCCATACATTTGTCCTATAGTATCACTGTGGACAAAAGAGACATCCATACATTGTCCTTTATCATCACCCTGGACAAAAAAAAAGACATTCATACATTTGTTCTTTATTATTGCCAACAGATGGATCCAAAGTATATTTTGTAGAGTTGTGGATCATGCATTTTTACTGACCCCTTGAATACAGTTACATTTTTTTTCTCTTTGCTACTTCCAGACAATTTTACTCAACTTTGAAAATGTCTCTTGTACTGAAGGGGTATACTGAGGCTGTCTCTGACCCCTTCCATTTGAAAAATCTCTCAGGTTGCATAAAAGCATCTGAAGGTAGCAAGAATAAAATTTAAAAGATGAACAGTATTGAAAGGGTAAGCTGTAGCTACATGCCACAGCAAGCAAGCTAAAGTCAGTGCAGCAGCAGTGGAAGTTTCATATTTATGTACATGACTGTCATGTGTCAGTGATGTGCTAATGGAGAGTGGGTTAGGATGATGATTATGTCACAGATAATTATGTGCCAGTGGCGTGCTATTTATTAGTTGGCAATGGGCTTTGATAATAATGGTGGCAGTGGTCATAATAATGATGATTCCATACCATTCATTTGTTCCACTAGAATGATTTAGCCATATTAGTAGGTCATGGTAGGAATTGTTAGGCTATAAGTTGTTCCATGGGTTTCATTTGAGCTACCATAGTGTTGTTTGATCTTGGGTAACAGGTATGAACAGATTAACCCATTCAGTCAGAGAGCTCTTTCCTAACCTTCACAGAATTATCTGATGGTAGCAAGAATGAGGCATGTACAGTACAGTATTCAGTATATGGAAGATTATGCCAGTGAGGTGGATTCTTAATCTTGGGGCTGCAGTAGTGAGTGCAGTGAGTGTGTGGCCCATTCTGTTGGTCATGCTGTTGTTTACTTCTCACTGTTTAGCTTCTGTTGCATTGTATATCCTACCTTACCCCGTCTTTGGGTGGGAGATGAGGTTTGGATGATGGTGATAACGATGATGATGATGATCAAGAGTGAATTAGAGTAGGGGTTGGTAACCTCAGGCACATGGTCTGAATTGGCAAGAAAATTATCATTATACTGAAGGGGATTATTACTGATACACTGGCTTTAGCTGCCATGCCTGGCTTGATTATTGGCTTTTTCTGGAAAATTTTGGATTCTTTGTCATAGTTTCACAAGGCACCTGTTCATAATGTAGATGATATTTATTACATTCAGAGTGCCATTTCTTTGAGCATTTTTTGTACATGTCTACTTTTGAGATCCTACCTCACCCCATCCTTAGGTGGGAGAAAAGGTCAGGATGATAATGATGGTGGTGATTTTTCCTTCCCGTGTGGATTATTTCATCCCATATGCTTTCCTGCTGCTGCTGTTGGGTATCATATGAATCTTAGGCTTATGCAATGAGTGATATTTTTATAATTTGCAACTAAGGCTGTTTCCTCTGACTGTTTGACTCCTTCACCCTGTGGATGTCTTTTGTAATTTATTCATGCCATCTGCAGACAGTGTCATTCAGTTTAAGAGATATAGCCTTCATTAATGCCTTGAGAGCTAGCAGTCTTTCCTAAGCTGAGTAACATCAACTGAAGATTGTAAGAATAAATTAGAACGTGACATCATTATGGTGAAAGGGTTAATTTTCAGTCAGATAAGTTTGCTGGTGCAGTATTTTGTCGTTAGTGTGATGCAATCTTAAAATGTACAGGTATTGTACGTGACTTATTTTCTCTCTACTTGTCAGCAGAAACCTAACCCTGCCCAGAGCAGGGGATAGATTTATTAACTGGTGGATGATGTGAAGTTTTCTCAGTGTAACTGTGAATATTCTTCCACAGCATAATTTTCCCCCACCTTATATTGCAAGACAACACTGTTATTGGTCCTATGAGTGAGAGTTGTCCGTCTTATGTCTTGAATTTTTTGTATGCACACGCTGTCTTACATGAGATTATTCTTTAAATACATATTGCACAAAGATGCTTGGGTTTCATTTTTTGAACAGGAAAGAAATGTGGCTGGTGCTATGAAGGATGTGGAGGCAGCAAGAGGATTGATTGCCTGAAGGTGTGCTAGTGCTCAGATTATTGAAGTATGTGTGTTGAGTGGATAAGAAACAGGGTGAATTGTGAAATATGTGAAGTAAGAAATTCTGTCGATGACAGGGTGGAAGAGTGTGTGCTTAGATGATATATGGAGAGAATGGATGTAGGCAGCATGGAGAAACAGGCACATGTGAATGAGTATGAAGGTGGGAAGAGATGTAGTGGAATTGGAGGGAGATTGGTGTAGTGCAGAGTGAGAGGTGGACTGATGTAGTGTTGAGTGGGTGGTGGACTGATGTAGGGTGGTGTGAAGGAGACTGGTGCAGCGTGGTGAGAGGTGGACTGTCTTATTCTTCAGTCTGCACATTCCTCCAGACATTATAAATTATACACATTTCCTAATCCCTCTTCCTATTGTAGTCCCTTCTCTCTTGTTCCCCTTTCCTTCTCTTTTCTCCCATCCTTCTCATCTCTCATCTTCTTCCACCCTCCCTTTTCTACTTCCTCACTTGTCCCATCCTCCTTTGGATTCCTCATTCAGCCTCCTCTCCCATTTTCTACCATCCTCCCACCAACTCATTCCCTTCCTCTCCCATCGCCCACCAACCCTTTTTCTTCCTCCTTGTCACAGGACAGTATACCCATTATCCCCCGTTATCCCTGCGAAAGGTATTCATTGCCTTGAGCGACTTTGGGTTGACATCCGCCCTAGATCGCTCAGTAACAAGTGAAGACGGTCCGACGGTCGGGCGTGGGTGTGTCTGATATGCTTGTTCCCGTAACCTAGAGCTCAGAAGTCAGTAGTTAAAAGGTGGATCATCATTTTTAGGCTCACTCCCCGCCAATCCCCCGGCTAGACTTGAGACATTCATATTCACGAATCACGGTAGCTACTCGAACAAAAAAAAAAAAAAAAAAAAATCTTTCTCCCTTCATTTATATTTCTCAGTGTCAGATTGTTACAACCGCTGCTTAAGGAAATTACCGTAAATGTGGGGAGGGTGAGCATAAACTTTCTGCGGTTGAGATGAGCCATAATTCCAAATGTCATTGACCAGTGACCATCTCGGCTTCAGTTCAGAATTTCACCACCACCACAACAGAGGTGAGAAGTCTCGGGAGAAAAGTTGTTGCTTATCTAATTCTCGGTAGTCCTTCAACCTAAGCCGTTTTACAGACATAACATTTATTTCTCTAATACTCCCCGTACAGTAATATGAGCACGGATGACACTGACATTAAAAGGTCGTGGAGTATATAGGTGATATGTTTGTGGCCTCTCATGGAATTGAAATATCTGGCTATAGATAGAAAGGTGGTATTATAGCCTACTGTGCATTATAACGGTATTTTTTGATTACAGAACTGGTGTAATTTCAAGATGTTGACGCCTCTGTGGCCAGCATCTCGACCACCCATAGCAGTGAGTTGATTGTTGTGTGTAATGTAGTGGAGTATGCTGTTTTTTAAAATGGGAACTTATGTCTCAGTTTTGCTTCCGGAGGCAATGAAGTTAGCTTATGCCAGTTGGGTTTCAGTAGTTTGTTTAAAGCTAGTTGTTAGAAGTTTTTTTATGGTAATAGAGGGCCAGTAAATATGCTATATTAGTTAAATAGGAAGGTCTTGGTGGCTTAGCACAGAAAATGATTTTACTGTCCCGTAAATGAACAAAGCTTCAGTATGGCAGGATAGTTAAATGATTTAAGAAAGTGCTGATGTGAATTATAATGGTGTGAACCTGTAATTAGGCTTTTTATGTGGTGGAAAAGTGCTGATGTGAATTATAATGGTGTGAACTTGTAATTGGCTTCTTATATGGTGGAAGAGATGGGGAAGGATATTCTGAGACAAAAAAATAAATTTTCAAGAAGCTTATTAATTAATTCATGTGTATTTGTGTGTGTGTGTGTGTGTTTCTATTGACATAATCCACCTAGAGTACACAGTCTTCTATGCAATTATTTTCATATTTCTTGTACTTCAGACTTGTGTCGTGTTAGGACTGAGAGTGATGAGGAGAAAAAGGAACGTCATGTGTCATGTGCAACTTCAGTCCACAAAAGCAGCGACAGAGAGGAAAATAAGTTCTGCTCATCGTCTTCGCACCACTCACTCAGTCCTCTACCATCACTTTAGTAAGTATGTTGTCCCTAACTGGGGCAGTAGATGTTGTGTAAATGAAACAGATTGACAGTAGAGTTGTACACATAGCTGCATCAGTTTTTCATATTGTTACATGTTCAGGAGAAGTCAGTGACCAGAAGGGAAAACAGTTTAAGCTTCCAAAGTTTGCCTACGTAAATATTGGTGAATCACCTGCAAGGATTAAAGGTACTGGATGCCATACATGGGGCATATGTAGAGGTTTGGGTAATTCTCTACCAAACGGGCACAGTGATTCCACCCATACTTTATTATAACAAACTCATGATCTCAAGGTAAGTAATTTTGGTACATAAGCAACACAAATTGTAAACTACTGAGTTGTGGCTGCAAGAAGTGGTTGGAAAAAACTAAATATACCTATTTTTGGATATTTAAAGAAGTGGCTCGATTCCCCGCGACAGTGTTTACCAACGATCTTTGCAATTGGCTGCGTTGTTTACCAACCATCGCCCTGACTGGACACATCAGTGTATCTCGTGTCAAAGCTATAGGAATCTTAATGATTTAACCAAACCTAACCTAACCAGACTAATTCTAATCAAACTTAACCTCACATTCATTTGACAGCCAGGTTTCAAATGAAAATTGTACGTTAGAAATGTTAAATATGGCCAGCTACTGGTAGATGTCGGCGTAATATTTATGCATTCTCAATCCTCATTTATAGCTTTCAGAGGTAAGTTTATAAAAATGCCCATTAGCTGTGATAATCCAGGCATAATAACAAGTAACCTGTGAAAGACTCATTTCAAAAGAAAATAGAGAAAGGCCGTGCCTGTTTGGTAAAGAATTGTAAGTGGAGTTTGCCTACTGTGAGAATTACTTCTCCCCCAGTTAGGTTCTTGTCTTATGTTGCATTTCTTACTGGTATGTTCATTTTTGCTATTAAGATCACAGTAAATTATAGGAAAATTGTCAGTCAGTGTTTCATTGCAACCCCCATTTAACATTAGCCTATCAGTGGTGTAAAAAGATGTTATTCTAAAACGTTTCCGACCTAATATGAACAAAAACCTATGCAGCTTTTGTTCTCTCACAGAAGACATGGGAAGCCAGAAAGTAGCCCAGAGGTTTGTGCAAGATTTCCCTGAGGTTGACAGTATGGTGAGAGGACAGCTTGATGCGGTGGCATCCACTTTACAGGTACCATACCAGATTTATAGACAAATGATAAGTTACCTGTCACAATTCTAATTTGGGTCTGTAAAAAGGAGAAAGAGATCATAGAAGTGAGACTGCCCATACTTAACTTCTTCATTCAGATTTTCTTTTTTCGCTTGGCATCTCCAGACAATTTTAATCATTGTAGAGGAGACTTGATATTGGAAGGGTTAGATATTGCATTCATTAACCCCCTTTGTACTAGGGGGCTTTCCTAGTGGATTAAATAATGGGATACCAAAATGTAATGCTAAAAGATGACAAGTTGGAAGATGGTTAAACTTGGATGTACGTGGGGGAAATACTTTCACATATTCAGTCGGATGATGGTTTTTCTTGTTTTATTCATTCTGCCAGCAGATAATTCTCTCCAGCTTAAGATATACCTTAGTGGTGAATGAGTTAGTGAAAATATATCTTTATCACACTTTTCCATTTTGAAACCTTCCCAAGAGGCAAATAAAATGTGTCTGAAGTTGGCTAAAGTAGACATACCATATAGTATGTTATCAAACTTATCATAGTGAAGTGGTTAAGTCTTTGCCTGAAAGCTTAAAATAGATCCCTCTTTACAACTTGCCACAGAGAAAGAGTTATTCATGACCTGAGGTGAAGGAATAAAAATTTGGAGAGGTTCATCATCATCATCATCATCATCATCATCATCTTGAACATCATCATCGTTGTCTTCTTCATCATTGTTGCCATATTCAGCATCATCATCATATAGTACTGTATACGATATATATTTTTTCCACTTAAGCTTGGGGGTTTAATATTATCTCTTCTACATTGTCACAGAGGAAAGGTTATTCCTGGTCAGAGGTGAATGAGTGTAAGGAAGTGCTGCTGCTGACTCCTGCACAGCTCCGCGGCCGTCTTACCTTGCTGCACGATCTCTCACTGCCAAACCCCACGCTGGCCCAGGTTACATAGTGAGTGTATGATAACAATATATGTTAATAGTGTTTGTCTTACGTGTCAGTATTTGAAGTTTGGTACGTTGTAAGGCTCTGCAGTATATTGCACTCACAGACAGTCACATTTTTTTTCTTTTTTTCCATAGGACGCATTCTTGGCTGTGCAGTTGTATTCATAATAGCCTGTATAGAGCTTTTATTTATTTTTTTTTGTTCCCCTCATTGTCAGGTTTATTCTGGTTCTCTGGACCCTGCCTCAAGCCACCTTGGGTTGGAAAGGAGGTCTGGGTGGTGATGATGATGATTTGTTTTTCATTTTTTGAATTGCATATAGTGTGAACCTCAGAAACATGTATTTACCACATTGTTCTTATATAATGTCCTTTACTTGTCTCAGCATTAACAAGCTCATGGAATGCAGCATTGAATTTCTCCGAGAAAATGGTCTCTACAGACGAAATACTGATGTTTTTGGACGCTTTATACACAGAGCAAAAGTAGATCTCTCGCTGCCAGGAGATGTTATTGAAGAGTTCTTTTACATCTATAGAGACTGCAAGGAAGCCACTCTGAAAGAGATGTACATATTCCTGCTCAAGCATTATTTGGCAGTAAGGTGGGTGGGAAAGTGAAAGGTGATTAATTACTTTGTTGGTAGATGGGGGCATTCACCATCCACACATTCGATGTAGTGCTGCTCTCAGGTGACTGCCCTTTCCCTTCTTCCTTCCTTCTTTCCTTCCTCTTCTGTCTTTCTTTCCCTCCATCCTCATTTGTCTTTCTTTTCTTCTTTCTTTTCTCTTCCTTCTGTCTGTGGGTGACTCTACACTGAGTGACAAGCCAAATGGTTTCCTGTACACCAGGAAACCATTTACCATGCTGGGTGGTAACCGTATAACCAAACTGTGGTGCCTGGTGGTTTAGAGGGTAATTAAGGCACTCTAGCTGGTTTAAGCCTGTGTAGGTTTATATCCAAGGGGTGGGTGGGGTTTATTGCTCAAATAATTCCACTCAAAGGGTTTATTGTTCACGTAATGCCATTCAGGGATGAGTGAGGCTGGTCACTCTCATCTTAAATGTCAGGACCAGCTTGCCTAACCCTAGGCTCTAACACTCCTCATGGGCCAACACAAGAACAGAGATGTATGTATGTTAGTTCATTATCTCATTCTGTACCAGGTTTCACTCCTGTATTAATGTATTATCATTACAGTAATACACTTTTGTTTAGCATCCTTTTTACCCGCAAAGTAAACCTCGTACCCATTCCCTATGATGACAAGTCTCATATTGTTTTGTTGCTACAGAAAGATGACTTCAATCAGCTTTAGAACCCTCAGACAAAAAGGGATAATAAAGGATCCACTACTTTCAGGTTCAGCAAAATGGAGTCAGAAGTAGAGACATTTCTGAAATTGAAGTGTGGTCTCCTTTGGCAGTCATTGGGGAGATACGTTAGAATATGCAACTTACTCATCTTCTCACTGGGCTTGAATTTTGAGGAGGTGAGTTGGAAGTGCTGGAAAATGTTAAAAGAAATACTCTCTTCTGTTCTGGTTTGGCTACATGAAGAGAATGGACAGCAAAAGACTGATGTGGAGAGTATGTGATTGAGGTGGATGAGAAATGTGGGAGGAGGGGACTGAGGATGAGGAGGATTTGGAAGGAGAAATGTATGAAAGAGGGTGGTATGATTTGGAGGATGGGTAGTGTGATGGCAAAGGACAGGATGATATTAAAATGATATGTTTATGGTCTTTCTCTACAGGATTATGGTGTCTCACTATAGAGTTGGAAGGTAGGCACCCAGAGTAAAATATTAACTGGAAGTTTTTATAGGTAGGATGGGTAGCTTAGAGGCAAAGAGGATGCTGCATGGAGTGATTTTACTGACATGCCTGTATGGGAGTGAAACCTGGGCATTCTGAGACAAAGGTCTTTCTAGGTATCAGAGTGTAGCATTGACCTTTTTCAGAATGCCTGTAGACATAAGCAGAATCCGAGAGAAACTGCTGTCCGTATATCTACAGCTCCTTCGGTCTGAGTACATATATCTTATTCTTGCTACTACCATGCAGTATTGTTTAGCTAAGGAGAAAATTTTGATATTGAAGAGGTTTGATATATTCCTCATTAACCTTTTCACACCTATACATCTCCCATAAAGTAAAGAAGGTCCATCTATATTTAGAATAGTAGAAAAAAAATACATCTTTGGATTGAAGGCATTAACCAGTTCACTAAAATGGTGTGTTTTTCCTTTTAATACTTGCTATCTTCAGACAGTTTTATTGATCTCAGAGGCAATATTTTTGGTTTGGAGGAGTTAGATACGGCTTCCATTATTCTCCTCAATTCTAAAGCTCCTTTGTAGCTTATAAATCCATCACAGGATTGAAGGAATTATCAGATCTCTTCTTTCTCAGGTACAGGCAAGTCCAGTTCTTCTCACCGTGGATACAGAAAATGTCCAACAGTTACTCAGGACACTCCCCAACATTGGGCTATCGTCAACCAAAGAGATCATCAAAGGATTTCCAAAACTTGCCCTTCTCTCTCACACTGATGTTGAGGGCTGGGTTGGACTCCTACAGAAGCACAAAGGTTAAAATTTTTTAACATTTGGGTAAGGTGATAGGTGAGGATCCCCACCATCCACTCACTTGGTGTAGTACTACCTTCAGGTGACTACACTGAGTGCCAAACTAAATAGTTTCTTGTAGTTCAGGAAATAATTTACTGTGCTGATTGGTAACCATATATCCAAGTGGATTCCAGTTGGTGTAGTGAGATAAAGCACTTCAACTGGATGTGCCCCATAAGGGCTTATTCTGGAGAGTGGGTTAGGAATTGTTGCATACAAAGCCAAATGCTGCTCAGGGAAAAGCAACTGGTAACTGTGACCTGAAATGTATGGACTGAGTGGCATGGCCCTAGACCTTTACACTCCTGATGGGACAGTAAAATATTGGATGGCCACAGAACAGCTTTATATTGAATCATAAACACTGTGCAAGGGAAGAAAAGATGTTAATTTATCAGCAGCTTAATAATAAAAATCTTTGCTCTCAGTCCACGGACATGTATTTTTTTCTTACTACTACCCAACAGCTGTATAAGTGCAGTGATTAGCTTTGGAGTAACCATTCTAATGACAGGGTGAGGAGAAACTTATATTAATTCCCTCACATCTTGATTTCCCTTCCTACCCTAAGTAAATGTATGAAGTTAGCAAGAAAATTTAAAAATATGTAATTAGGCTGAAGGGGGGTATGTAAAGCAGGTAAAAATGAATACTGATTATAGTTAATCCACCTCTCAGTGACAGATTTCACCTTCACCACCGACACCCTGCTATTGTTTACCAGTGCGTCCCACCGTGCTGTTGAGGAGAGGCTGGCGGTGCTGACTAAATTGACAGAGTGGGAGGTGGGTCACTCTGGGATATTTTCTCAACCCCTTGACTTTGGCTGATAAAAAATAATGCAGTGTAGAGTTAAACAGTGTGTGTCTGTCAAAAAATCATAATAATAAAAATGAAAATAAGTAAATAAATGTGCAGATGATGAGGCTTGTGAGGAAGAGCCAGGATTCTGAGGGTTTTAATGATGAAGGAGTGTCATTGACCCATATCACTAGACAACTGTTGACCCTTTTCCTTTTGTCTTGCTTTCTGCGCCTGTTTTTTTCTGGACAATATCTCACCCTGTCCTGAGGTGGAAAAAAAAGTTCATAATGATGATGATGACAGTAACATTAATCTACTGTATTTACTCCTTGTCAGGTAATCCACTCGTCTTTGAAACTCTTCAGCATTCTACGCAGTGGTTTCTTCATGAAGCAAGTTGTCAACATGGCTGCATCTGAAGAGGGCATCACCAGACTGCATATTGATACATGTTCAGAAACAAAGGTAACATACAGGCAAGGGTCAGATAGTGCTCTCTTATTATATGTTCCCAAATGTATCAGCCTTTTTTTTTTTTTTTTTTTTTTTTTTTTTTTTTTAAGATATCGGTGATAAGTTCCAAAATTTATTATTTATTTTTTGTGTGTGTGTGTCATCATTTCATTGTATGTTAGTGATATGTTCCAGAATATAATTTTATCCATATGATTGGCATTGTAAACTGGGTGGAATTGGCCAGTCAGCTTTAGAGGTGTCATCAGAACATTAATCGGTAGTTTTCAGTAATTTTCTGTGAATATAACATAGGACATAGAAAAGGTAACCTATAATGAGGACTTTCTGCATATCAGTAATATGTTCTTTTAGTAACAGTACTATCCAGTGCTGAAAACCTAGCAGTCGTTTCATAACACTCTAGAACACAACACGTAAATCATCTTCAACAGTACCTGTACTGTCATACTCTCTAGAACACTGGCATATATGAAACATGATATGACTGCATTACCAACCAGTCAACCATCACTTGCTTCATTCCGAACAGACATGGATTTCAGATGTCCTTAAGTCTCCCTCTTTAGTCACTTCCATCAGAGAAACACGCCATTATTCTACGACACATAATCTATCCAGCCCAGAAAGTCCCTGAATCTGGTTAATATTGTGTGGAAACTGCAAATTTGGTTATGATGATGATGCACAGTTCTTGGTTTTTTATTACAGAATGGAATGATAACAAAGCGGAAGGATACATTTTCACTGAAACAAGATTTAGTCACCTACCTTGCCCGCAAGCTTTCTGTCAGCGAATCATATGTAAGTGCTGTGGCTAAGCCCTTTTTATAGCCACCATTTTTTATCATTCATTATTTGCTTTTAAGTCCCCAGTAAATTATGAGAAGATGCTTGTAAAACTTCCATTGCTGTTTGTAAAGCAGGTTTGCTGTTTCTTTCAATTAACAGTACCAGTTGTATGTAGGAAGCTGTTATTGTTGTTACTGTTGTTGTTGCCCCAGGTTCATACAGTGTTTCATGGGCTTGAAGATTAATATTCCTTGTAGCATTTTACTAATAAAATTTTTCTGTGCTCTAGATGGAGGAACTGGTGTCAGAGGAGTTGCAGTTAGAGAAGTTTGGGTCACCTACAAACACTGTCAAAGTATTGCAGCTGCTGTTTGATTTTGGCTTTACACGTGAGCAGGTATGCATAGTGATGCAAATAGCATCATCATCATCATCATCATCATTTTCTTCGTCTTCTATGCCTTGTTCACTCCTGGTGCTTCCTCTTCTCTCAGTCACCCCCCCCCCCCCCTTTTTTTTTTTTTTTTTTTTTTTCCACTCCAGGGTGCTGTTTCTCTCTTTTTGTCCTCTCTCTCCAGTAACTGTTCCACTCTTTTTCTTCATGCAGTATACAGCCTTCCGCTTGCATCATTAACTTCCATATTTTAGGACATTGTATCCATGTCCATTTTCCAAACATGTCCAGACTGTTTTAATGTATTTCTCTTTGTCCACTCAGTACTGCAATGGGTACTTTTAAATATCTGATACATAGCCAAACCATCCTGCTGGTGTTTACAGCTGTTATGATGAACCTTAAATCTTTAGCTTGAAACCTAAAGGTGTACTGTATAGATTAAGTAAATACAAGATTCGAACATTGTATATTCACCATTTTATGGGTATTTTATACTGTATTCCTGTGCTAAGATATACGGCACCCAATTACCATTACCGGGTATCAGAAAGTTTATTTTATTAGAGAAACACTATTTGGAGACAAGCTTTTATTGAAATAAAACACTGCATTCCAGCAGTCTTCATCAAGTAACTTCATGTATCTGCAGTAGCCAAGCATTCCTAAGTACCACTTATTTGTATATACTGTACCATACAAACTTTTCACTTTATCCTTTTTTAACAAATTACTGTATCATCAGTTTTATCATCATACCATCCCACAGATACTACAAGGCATTATGGTGTTTGGTTTTGAGAGTTGGATGGTGGAGCAAAGTCTTAAACACTTCCCAACACACCCCAGCACACAACCGTTTGGTGAATGGATGGAGAGTCCTTTTGTACTGCATCTTCTGGTATACTGCATCTGTAAAGATAACCCACACCTTGATGGCTGCTTTAAAAGTAAGTGGTTGAAGTATAGCATAGTGGTTCTTTCTTGCCTGAAAATTAACTGAGGAGTGTACTGTGTTTGTAAATTTTATGGTATTCACTGATGCTGGAGAGGGACAAGAGCAAGAATTACTGCCTTCTTTCTAACTGCAAATTCCTTCCATTCCTTCAGACACCTTGCCAACACGTTTATAACAGTTTTACTTCTTCATTTTTCCCCATTTTCCACTCTGATAACTCTGTTACCATGTGTGTTGGTTAAAGCTGAACTTTTTGCACAGACTTTTGCTTCCACCTCTCCTACGTTATGATTCTGGTGTGTATCTCGCTTCTCCTCCCTTTCCAACATTCTCATCCATGACATGACAAGTTCTTCCAAATGTAGAAAAATCTTAATTGGGCAAACTGGGGCTGTCTGGACTTTGCTACTTCTCACCCTGCCCTAGGGTGGGGAAGGAGGTCCAGATAATGATGATGATGATGATTGAGGGAGATGGTAGAGAAGTCATTTTGTGGGAATTTGAGATGTTTACAGAATAACCATTGTTTAGATATAAATATTGAGAATTTTAATGATATTACACTACATCCAGAGAAATGATAGAAAAGAGTTTTTGTGTGATTTTCAGATACTTACTGATTATCTGTTGCCTTGGTGTAGTGAATGTTGAGATTTCAGATAGTTTTTGCTTTATTTTCAGGAAGATGATAGAGAATTGTGAGGCTTTAGACTGAGATGAGAGGCTGTGTACATTCATCATGTTCGTGCCACAACTTCACGGGTTTTCACTGCACTTGTTGTTAATAAAGGTTTCACATTATCAATAATGGTTTGTTTTTATTTTATGTTGTGTTCATAGCTGCAACCAATGAATACTTTACCCTCGTGTATTATGGTAATTGCAGTTTCATGGAACAACAGATGTGTTACACTGAAAGGAAAAAAAAAAAAAGAAAAGTGCCATTTTATCAAGTTAAGCATGGTTAAGACAACTCGTTTTACAGTTCGGTATTTTATTACAGCTGATGCCAGATGATTTTGTTCTGATGAACGTATAGAAGCTTGAGTTGTAATACTGTTACCATTAACCCACTCATGGTAGTGACAACTCAGTTAATTTATTCCAGCTAACTCCCAGTGACTTTTATACAGCTGAGAGTAAGTCGTAAGAGCCTGAGAGTGTTGACTTTAGAGGAGGACATGTAAGGCAGCATGACCAGAGCTGTGACCATTATGAGCACACCAGTACAGAAGTGCAGTATGCAAGACAATACCAGGCTGATGCTGCAGGATGGGTACTACAGGTGGACTTTACACATTCAGGATGCTCATAATGTTCATGAAGACCAAAATTGTGGTGCAGCATGCCAGAGAAGTGTAACTACTGTGCCAGGCTTGTCTTTTGTCTCCCAGATTTACACTACTTTCTCCCAGCACTACTGTAGCTCTTAGCTTTCTTCCTCCTTATTGTCCCACAGCACTCTATTTGTTCCATCCACGAGCACCACATTCTGATGCCAAGAAATTTACCAGGTATCAGATCAGCATCAGGCAGACCACACCAAGGATTTCTCCACACCATCATATCACCTTTGACTCCAGGGAATGTACATGAAGCCTTGTGACCTCCTGGATGAAGGTGGAACAGTAGTTCTCTGCTGTCACAAACATATCATATTTAGTGTCAGTGTTGGAAATTGTGAGAAAAAGATCCTGTATCCCATTCAGTGTTTGTCATGGAAACTGGGAAAGTACCATATTCAGTGTCTGGTTGGGAAATTGTGTGAAAAAGATAGCATATTCAGTGTTTAATAATTTATGAAGAAGATACCGTATTCAGCGTCTGATTTTGATAGTGTGTGAAAAAGATGCAGTACTATTTTCAGTGTTTGTTTTGGAAAATGTATGAAAAGGATACCTTATTGTTTTAGAATTGCATGACTGAGAGTGTGCCCTTACTTCTGGAAAATAAAACCATGCCAGCCACCAGGAGAAGGATTGAACAACCGTTACCACATTCCAAGTGTAAAAGCGAAGATGAACTCAGTATAGCAAGTGTTGTTCCATGGTGCTTTCAATGTGGTGTAGCTCTTCTGTCCTCTGATGTGCTTTTGGCTTGTTAATTTCTTGTCTTCAGTTACATGTGGATTTCTTGTAATTTCCCACTGTCTGTAATTCATTATTCTCATTCATTTTCACTTCCCAAGTAGGAGATGAATGTGGGTTTCTCTAGTTCATATCTTTGGCATTATTGTTCTTTCACTTTAGCCTCATCCAGATTTTGTCCATCCATGACATATTTCCCATAGCTTAGTGGTTGAATAATATCATACAGTGGCACAGTATCCCATCCATATCACGTCTTCTAATGATCTTCTAATGATTAGCACCAGTATGAGCTGAAAGTAAATTTCTGTGGTGCATATCAGCAGCACTGTAGGTATTTCTTTCACGTTAACTTGGTCTAGATTTAGGTCCTTTTGCAGCTTATTTCTGTAGATCGGTGACATGGCCGTCTTCCTCAAGATTATCGTCCAATAGCTCTGACAAGTTGTCTTTGCAAAGTCCTCGAACATATGGTTAATGCTAGGCTAATGTGGTTGTTAGAATCTAACTGTCTTGTATCTCCAGCTCAGTTTGGTTACTGAAAAATGTGAAGTACTTTGGACCCATTGATTAAGGTAGAAATGTATGTTAGGGCTGCATTTTCCAAAGGTGAATCAGTCTTTGCTGTATTTTTTGATCTTGAGAAGGCATATGATACAATGTGGATGTATCATATTCTCTGTACAGTCCAATTACTTGGTATTGTTGGCAATATGAGAGTTTTTATTCAAAATTTTTTGACAAATAGGTCATTTTCTGTTCACGTCTGCTATAGTTTGTCTGATTCCTTCCCACAATACGAAGGAGTTCCTCAGGACGGCGTTCTTAGCACAACGCTTTTCCTTATTGCAATTAATGATATTGTTGCTTGTCTATCTATGCTGCAGGCTCTAATCCCATAGTGTCACAGATTTTCTTCAGTCTGCTATTACGAATGCTTCTTTTTGGGCTACTGCTCGTGGTTTTCGGTTCTCCACTTCTAAGTCGTGTGCATTGACCTTTACTCAAGGTTGTCAGTCACTTCACCCACCTCTCCATCTATATCATCATCCTCTCAAGTATCAGGCATCTACTAGATTCTCGGGCCAATCTTTGATCCTAAGTTGACATGGGACGCTAATATTGCGTCTTTGAAGGTGTCGACTTTATAATGACTTCGTCACCTGCAAATTTTATCCCGTGTGTCTTGGGGTGCTGACCATACATGCCTACTTAATCTTTATCGATCCCCTATTTTATCGAAATTAGACAATGGGTGCCAAGTTTACTCTTCCACTTCCTTTTGTACATTACGAAAACTTGACTCGGTACACCATTTTGGTCTTCGTTTAGCGCTTGGTGCTTTCTGCTCCTCCCCAGTAGAGAGTCTTTATGCGGAGTCAGGTTGTCTATCGCTTTATAGACGTTGTGCATTATTTTCTCTTCGCTGTTTTTTGAGAGAACATCAGTTTCCATCCTTTTCAGTGCTTAGAATACATTCCTTTGTTGCAGATTATTATTTAACCCATCCACGTCGTCGACCCCCTTTCACGCTCTGTGTTCTGTCCTTCCTCTCGTCCTTCTCAGAGTCCATAGAAAATGTTCTCTTGTTTCACCCTGGGCGGTTTCCACCTTGGCCGCTGCCACTTACCTCTGCTTGTCCTTCCATATTGCCTTCCTCAAAGTCGTCTACCTCTTCAATAGTTCTTAGATCTTCCTTTCATGCACATCTTGTCGAACATGCTTCTGCAGTCCATGTCTATACAGATGGATCAAAAATGGCACACGGTACTGGGTTTTCAGTTAAGTTCCCTGATCATTCATATCAGCATAGCCTTCCTTCAGTAGCTTCAGTTATGACGGCTGAACTTCATGCTTTATTACTTGCTGCCCGTAAATGTTACAGCTATCTTTCATTGTCCTTCGTTCTGTTCTCTGACTCCCTTAGTGCACTTCTTCTATTGCAGCCAACTTCGCGCTTTCATCCTCTTGTCTTCGAGATTCAAGAGTGGCTGTTTAGTCTGTCTTTCTGCTGGGTGTCGGGTCATGTCAGCATTCCTGGTAACAAAACTGTGGATGCCTTGGCTCTAGAAATCCTCCAGTCCCCTTGGGTACCCTCTCGATCTGTTCCAGTTTCTGATTTTTTTCCTATCCTCCGAGTGTTCTTCCGACAGCGGTGGCAGTCTTGCTGGTCCTCGTTGACTGGCAATAAACTCCAGACTGTTAAAGCTTCTGTTTCTCCATGGTCCAATCCTTGTCATTGTAACCGCTGTTGGGAGATTGCCCTTGCTCCTTACAGATTGGCCATACTCGTCTTACTCATAGGTATTTGATGTCTGGCAGTTTGCTGCCTTTCTGCCCTGCTTGCAATGTTCCCCTGTCGGTACACCACATTCTCATTGCCTGTCCTCAACATACAGGAATTCGTCTTCAACTATTCCCGTTTTGATTCTAACTTTGCCGACGTCCCGATTTAAGCGATATTTTAAGTGAGTCTCGGTATTTTTCCATTACCCGTTTTATGCCCTTTTTAACTCAGGGATTTTGTATGATATTTAATTTTATCTTCCATTTTCCATTATTTTCCTCCCTTTTAAATATTTTCACTCTGTGATGCGACTTAGTGCCATATGGTCTTTGTTACCAGGTGCTACCTTTTTATATCACTTATCCACTTATCTCAGCCCAAAGGAAGGTAAGATAAAGATAGAGGGATGTGATTTTTTGGTTAAGTTAGGTCCTGTATGAAGGTTTGATATACCCAGTACCCTTACATAGTATCACTTATTGAATTCTACCTTATTATTATGCGTTATAATTATGTCCAGTTATCATGCAGTTGGAGATCAGGATAGTTAAGGTTATTAAGAATGAAACTCAAAAACCCAGCCATGGTAAGAAACATGTCTTTTATTTTCCTAAAAGATCGAGCATTAATATGAAACATGGAATAAAATGGTAAGTCATATAAAAACCCCACTGGCAGCCTCTTATTTATTTATGTACTGTATGTGCGTGGAGTGCGACTTTTGTGTACGTGTGCGCGCGTGTGTACGTGGGTATGAGCTTACGCATGAGTTTAAATTCCCATCTTTTAAATGTCCAAAGGTAAATATAGAGAACCAGCTGCAACTTTACCTTGAAAAATGCAAATAATTAACTTTGTGAAGCTTGTACGTTTTAGCAGATAGATATATTGTAAATTGGAGGAAAATAAAGAACCACCAAACGGAACCATCGAACATGCACATAACGACAGTGACGTCACAAGGTAAGCCACCCACCTGAAGACCGACGCCTGCAAGTTAGGTCCGTGTTTGCGCGTACTTTATGGAGTTTTACGGTGTTTTATGACGATAGGCGGCATCGCATCGTATTCTACGTTTGTTCTAGCTTGTGCTGTGAATATTTACGGACGAACCTCATAACTAAGCAGGCGGAAGTGATCAACCCAAAGGAATCTCGGTAGGTTCAAGATTTCAAATTTAAATAGCTAATGTTCCGTTAGTATTTACATGAAAACCATCGTCGAATTCTGTACTGTTTATACATCCTTATTATCTACAATTCTCTCACACTTTGTTTTTATAATCATGAAAAATGATGGATAACAGATGTATAGTTGACAGAGAGATGAAAATACACCTGAGATTTCCAAGACGATGGTTTACATGTTTGTTTAACTGAGTCGTTACCCATTTACTACGTAGACGACCTTCTAATACTTTTAGCCACCATTTGAAGACTGTCTCGTAGTGAATGGGTTAAAAGTCTTCATTAATGCCCTACGAAAATGTTTATTTGGCTTTCGTGTTTTTACCTGGTCACCCCAAACGGTTTTCGGTGTTTCGGACAACCTGGGATGTGAATCTGAGGTGCGAGTGAAAGCATCCCGACCTACGCGGCTGGGTAACTTTTGAAATTGCAATTAAGAAGTCATTTATTTCGCTGGTAGGAGTACTTGGGACTGAATAATAATAATAATAACAATAATCAACAGTAATAACAGTCGTTTGGGGCTGTTAGAAATAATTATATGCTGATTCCCGTGTTGTCCGAAACTAAATAATTTGAATTTACCGTAGTTAAGGAAGAAGTTACACTGAAAAATAATCACCAGTACTGTTATGATATTTTCGCTTTCATTGCCAGTATCAAATGGTGAAAGTGAGGAGGATAATTTATAGGTAATTGGAGAATAAATGCAATTAGGATTAACGTAATAGCAACATTTGATTTATTTGTACATTGAAATTTCGCTTCTCTTCGCCCTCTGTTGTCACTCCTCTCTCCACCTTCCTAGCCATTTAAACCCTCCTTTTCCTACCACCCTCTCTCCCCTCCCCTTTAACTCCTTACCCTTTAAAATCCCACCCCCATTCGTCCCGTCCTAGCCCGTTATCGTACCCCCCGTGTCATTTAATCACCCATCCCACCACGTAAACTCCTCTTCCTTTCCCTCTAACCCTCCCCCTTCTTCTCTCTCCCCTGATCTAGCCTACTGTAGGTGTTTATTCCTTTCAATCCGTTTTTTTTTCTTTTTTCAAATTAGTCTTGCTTTCTTTAGACTGTTTTATTATGTTTGCAAAGAATGGGGTTAATGCACACTGACTAACCCTTACGGTTTGGAAAGTTAGAAAACCAAACTTAGGAGAGCAAGAGCATTAAAAAGTCCATTGTATTTATTATTTTCCGTTTGAGGAGAATAAAACGAGGTTATGTGATGTCATTATTTATTTTTCGTAATGGAATTTTGTACTTGTAATTTTATAAGCACTTAAGATTAAATGTTGAATCATGTTTATAATGACACGATATGTTCATATTTATACATAGAGATTTAAGCAATTTGGAAATATTTTGAATTGTTTATAATGATATGTATATATATAATGGTAGTGGGTATTTAGGTACTAGTATATATGTTTGCGCTTACCCTAATTTTATTGATAATGGTATATAATAGATTATTATGATTTTTTTGTAGCTTACATGTTTTTAGGTTGCTTATCCTATAATTGGTCCGTTTTTGGATACTCGATATAAGCTTATTTCTACGTCATACCTTAATTTCAGTAAATACTTCACAGAAAAAATGTGATAGGTATTCATGACCATATTCAATGACACTGAAACTACAGTACACCAAGACTACATGGCAGTATATAGAGAGTATTGGATATCTCGGACAGTGGTAGGCTACATTGACACAATAGGCTAAATACTAATCAGACTGACTTTTTAAAAACCTCATTTAAATAGTACCAGTGTGGTTTATCCACCGATACTGTTCGTTTTACTCTCAGATTTGGCAACCGAAATTTCGTGACTTAACATCCGCATTACTTATATTTGTGATAATAACAATAATGACAATAAATAGACGTTTCCCGTATGGATATGACAAGTATAGCCTCGTAGGAGTACATACGATTAATAAACTGGATACTGCACTGACTTTGATAATAAGTTGCATAAACTGATACACCTTCATTGCTGTTTAGCCAATATCGCATTTTACAACCTTTATATACCTGACTGCAAGGTGTTGAGTTGGCAATTAACTTTTTTCAGTTTTAAGTGGATTTTACTTTTAAGAAATTTATTTTTTGACGTGATGTACAGTTTATATAGCAGGATTGAATTTGTTTGGGTATATACATCGTGGAAATTGTTTAGGGGACATTTACTACCTTAGTTTGTGTGTGTGTGTGTGTGTGTGTGTGAAAACACTAGCAAAGAAAGATGTTTAATTTCATCACTTTGATGGGAACAAAAAGCAGATTGGAAGAAAGGTACTTACACGTTAGTAAAGGAACTTAGTGCATTTTGCAGAACTGGCAAAGGAACTTTGGAAATTTTATTACTTTTTTATGGCAAAGCGAAATGAGCAAATGAACTTGCAATATTTAATTTCATTTCATCAGAGGAACTTGCTCTGCTAAATCTAAATTTTTAGCTGGTGGGCACTAGGCAGAACGAATAGAATGAACTTATTTGCCGTAATTCATTTGCAGTGGAACTTGCTGGAGGCATTTTCAGATGAACATTTACTTTAATATACAGAACTTGTTTGTTTATTAGTTGATAGAAGAAACAAAGGAGCCTACCGGTACTTAGTTTCATATTACTGTGAAAATTATGAAGCAAATTTAAGTTTTTAGTCTGAAGAACACAAAGAGAAAAGAAACCTACCATTATTTTTGTTTATGACACGAGGTGAAAGGGCAAATCGACCAAAAGTGAGATTTTACACAACTGAGGTTTATAAATTGTGTTCTTTATGCCCTTTTCAATAGGCCTATCTTCAGTATTGTTGACAAACCATATTTTCATTTTAACCAATGCCATACAATAATACTGTACCTCAATTTACTTCCTGTTGACATTGGGATCGATGAAATATTGTCTCCGAAACTGATAAAATAGTCTCTGCATCCTTTCCTCGACCTAATATTAACTCCATATCGTACATTAAATCATGAATGCATTACACTTTTTTTTATTATTATTATTTAAGACAACGTATTTCAGCGTTTATAATGGGTTAGTTGTTGCTTCATTTGTCCATATCATTATTAAGAACACAACACGTCATATCATCCTCATATCATCCCACCCTCTCACTATACCCCATCTCGACCGTGACAATGTATATTTATTTCTGCCTCACGGATTGGAGAATACAATAGATTACATTAACCTGACTTATTTGGCTTCTTTGTTGCCTATTAGGATAAAACGTCGTAACCTTACTCGATTTCTCAGCTGTACCGGCTTCGCAATAGTAGTGAACTTAACCAGGCTGGGCCCAAATTACAAAATTAAAATGAGCTCCTTGTTGCTCATGTTTGTTTTTGCACGAACAGCAAGAGATGGGAAGACTCTGCACTCATTTTCCTTTCATTTAAAATCGAATCTTTGTTACGACGGGAAATTTTTCGCGTTTTTTTTTTTTTTTTTTTTTTATAAACAGGCCGTTGGATTACTATGACGTGTCTTTAACCACATAAAACAAGCTCCGAGATCTCACTTTCTGCCTTATAAAAAAGTGAGACATTTTTAACTTATGAGAAACATTGCGTTGCATCTTTTTGACCTCCCCCCTGACTTCACTTCGCACCTCTTCCGTTACTCACTGACATCTCCCTGACTTCACTTCTTGCCTCTTCCGTCGCTAATCTTACCGCAACCATTGTGGATTTCTTGTAACTGAATATAACAGACTCCTCGACATCACACTTACAGTAATATACAGTATGTAGTTTTGTGGCGTTCGTACCCAGCTTGTAATTGACGCCACGTTGAATCTTCGTTGACTTCTTCCCACCGTACCTATAAATATCTGCGTTGAATCGTTCCTGCTTCACTCCTGGTCATATCTGTAACCGTCTACGTTGAATCTTTTTGCATGTTGCCGTATTTGTACCCGTCTGTGTTGAATATTTACTTCTTGACACATCTGTAACTTTAAATCTCTCTTGTACCCCAACACGAAATTCGTTGAACTTGACTATTCCACATCCTGCCGTAACGACATGTCTGCGTTGAATAATTTTACTTCTTGCCGTATCGATAACTGTCAGCGTTGAACCGTGGCTGCATCCATATGTACCCTGACGCCATAACGCTGCAGTAGGCGTTGTAGTAGCGACCGGGGGAGCGACAGTGGGACCAACGCGGGCAGCGGCAACGGAACTCACTTTGAAACTCCTCCTTGCAGATTTCGTTCCACCAGCAGACTTTCTGTTGACGTAAGAGAAAGGATTGATTAAATAAAATAATTAGTTCGTTCGCCTTAACTTGGCTCAGATTTATTTTATTTATTGACAGGTTATTTCACGTAGCTCACCGATACAATATGTCGGAAGAGTAATAACCGAATCTAGAGACTGCAAGGATAATATCGTGCTGAGGGAGTTAAAGAATGGAAGTAATGACAGTGTAAGCATTTGTTAGGATGCTGTCCCCCCCCCTCCTGGAGACCCCTTCACGTGGTGGCACCTGCATAATGGGGCAGATTCTCGTTTATAAGGTTATTTCTCAACTTTCTGTCCCCCGAAATAAGGATGGTGAACTACAGGAGGAGGGCAACATCAGCCTGCAGTTCACCGGGTTCACGTTAAGATGCTCCTGTGGCCACATCCACAAAAATATTACCTCCTTCCCCCTACCATCAACATATTACCCCTTCCCCTCCTCCCATCTCACCTCGTTGACGTATCGCCTGATGGTGTTGTCTTGGTAGCCTGGTTTGTGTGGCAGGGAGGCGGCCATCCCCACTACCACAGCCATCATCATTACTGCCACCTGCAATAACAAGCATCATCATCATTATCATTAACATCATCATCATCATCATCATCATCATCATCATCCTAGCCTCTTTTTCCCACTCAGGGATGGGTGGTGATGCTTTTATAACAGGGCAGTGAAGCCATCAGTCATATCAGTGCCACCGCATGAAGGCATTCCCCTCTAACACATGCGAGCCTTACAGTTACGGTACCCCCTTTGTAGCGTAGTCCGGCTCACGTTATGCACTTGATGGAAAATGTTGTTGCGTCTCTTGTAAATCTCTCTCTCTCTCTCTCTCTCTCTCTCTCTCTCTCTCTCTCTCTCTCTCTCTCTCTCTCTCTCTCTCTCTCTCTCTCTCTCTCGTGTGTGTGTGTGTGTGTGTGTGTGTGTGTGTGTGCATTGATTTATTATGCATTTACCAGACACTCAGGGTCAGGACAAGAAAGGTTGTACGTCAATAGTCTCTCTCTCTCTCTCTCTCTCTCTCTCTCTCACGAAGTTTGTCAGTAATTATCGTGCCTGTGTGTGTGTGTGTGTGTGTGTGTGTGTGTGTGTGTGTGTGTGTTTGTGTGTGTGTGTGTGTTGTGAGGCTTCTGTGAGTCCGTCTGAAGCCATGAGGGGGGGGGTAAACACATACATTTCCGGCTAAGCTTGACTTGTTACTCTTGCCTTTGTGCCTGACCTTGACAACAACAACAACAACAACAATAACAATAACAAAAATAACAGTAACAAGAATAACAATAACAGTAAAAATATCAAGACTAACAATAACAACAGCAATCACAATGTCTGAAAACAATGACAGGCAAGAATTAAAGTGTCAAAGTCAATCGAAATATAGTTGTACGTATTAGGTGCGTTTCCTTCACTGCAAGAGGTCGAATGTGATGTCCCTCAATTCAGATAAAACACACACACACACACACACACACACACACACACACACACACACACACACACACACACACACACACACACACACACACACACACACACAGCCCAAGAATCACCCCCTATTATTCCTCACCCTTCCTTGCCAATCCCTATATATACATTGCATTTATACACATTTTTCCTACACTCCCACTCCCTTTAGATTTAGGACTATTTTTGCCGCCTCCTGACGATTTTATTCAGCTTAAGGAGGGGTTAGATCCTGCCTCCATTAACCCCTTCGCTAACAGGGGGCTCCTCCTGCTCTGAATAAAATCGTCTGGCATTAGGAAGAACAGAATTTATACAGAATTATGATCAACAGGTAATACTGCTTTGTTTACCTCCATAACCAAACCCACCGTCGCCAGCGCTCTTCGTGTTGCAGGCGTCTTTGGAATTTTCGTAATATTTTTCCCTTAGTGACTTATTCTTACTCAATATCCTGGCCAGCGTTTTTCATGTTCTTAGTGAGCTTGGAAATATCGTGGCACTTTTTCCTTAGCGATTTAATTTTTTTACTTTATTCCTCAATATTCTGATGAGCGATTTTCACGTTCTAGGAGACTTTGGAGATTTCGTGACACTTTTCCTTGAGCGACTTATTCTTACTCTTCAGTACCCTGGCCAGCGATTTTCATGTTCTGGGTGACTTTGGAAATTTCGTCGCATTTTTTCCGTAGTGATTTATTTTTTACATTTCTCCTCAGTGTCGTCCTGTATGTTGTTGATGTACACCTCGTCATTCTTAAAACGAGATAAATTGCATACAAGAAAATGTTAAGGGGTAATACTCAAAATAAGTCACTTAGGAAGACGCGCTATGAAGCCTCCAAAATAGATCACTAAAGAAATAAACATAAAAATCGATAAAATAGAAATACTATAAATACCTTAAATAAATCGATGAGGAAGAGGTGTTAAGAGGCCTCGCATGCCACTTAAACAGGGAACTTAAGTGTTGTGCAGACGATCGAAGGTGTGCATTGTGTGTGTCACTTAAGCTGCACTTCCTCGTACCAAATATCAGTCTTCAAACAGTGGCCCTCCTGATGATCGGTCCTCTCTCTCTCTCTCTCTCTCTCTCTCTCTCTCTCTCTCGGTGTATATGCTATTTTTTTCTTCTGATAAGCAAGTTTCGGAAGCAGTTAGTGTTTGAAATAGTTTTGTTTGTCATTGTTAACTCCGCCAACAAAGCTGGAGGAGAGTATGTATTCACCTATATTTGTCTATTCACGTATATTTGTCTGTTTGTCTGTCCACACGATATCTCCAAGAGTTCTCTATGAATTTTAATGAAATTTTGTGGAAGGGTTGGCCATGGGACAGTTGACTGAAGTTTGGGGCGAGTTTGTTTTTGTATTCCTCATGAGAGGGTTAAAGGAGCCCATGCACGTCGGCTTTGTACTCACCCAAAAGAGACTTGGCAACACGTGCCAGGTGTGAAAGTTACGAGGGACGTGTAGGTTGGGGAGGGGGGGATTTGAGGGGACGTAGAACCTCTCATTAAAAAAAAAAAAAAATAGCATTAACTGATGCCACTGATGCCAAGATTATCATCATCATCATCACCACCATCATCATCATCTCAACCGAGTCCCACATGTATTATGCTGAGAGCATAATGATTGAATACATTTAGAATGTATATGAGAAAAAACCGTGACCTCCAGCCATACTGCCCTCCCCCCCTCTCTCTCTCTCCCAGCGTAGTAATACGGTTGTAAGTCATTGTTTAGCTCGATACCAGATTCAACTTTCAGAGTGGCTTACAACTCCATTTAATATTTCAGATGTGTATATATGTGTGTATGTGTGTGTGTGTGTGTGTGTGTGTGTGTGTGTGTGTAAATAATGTACATATGTAAACTGGATGCATTAACAAAGGTATCATTGTATATATTTTTGAAGATAAACATACAGAATTACCGGTACACATCTGCGAATGTATGAATTAGTATTATGTGATCATTTTATATTTTTTTCGGCCAGTCATAATATAAGAACAAATTTAAGGCAAACATGTCATTACAGATAAATTATTTCACTATCATGTCTATTAACTTGAATATATTAACGGTGCAGTTTACCTAGTTTGACATCGTGGGTCGCTGTGCCTGCCTCTTATTCACATTGTAGGTCGCAGCCGAAAAAGGTTAAGAATGACTGATTTATGGTCACTCATTCGTGTTAACCTGCCAGATGATATGATTTTACATTGTAATTATGGAAAAAGTGATGACAGTTGATCTTTTCAGCCCGAGGGCGTCATTAGAATTCCATGCTTACTGTACCACCAGACTTTTTTTGAAGCTGACAATTTTGGGTACGGCAAAGCTTTAATTTATTCCTGTCATTATTAGAAGTCCTCTGTCATTTGAAACAGTGTCGTGAAGTGAAAACTCGTAGGCCGTTTGACGTCCTCAGCAATAAATAAATTACTTAAATAAATAAATAAAACAATAAATAAGTAAATGAAAATAAAATCGTTTGCTGTTAGCCGGAATAGAATACTAGCATTGTCCCAGTCACGATCTGTAGCAGAATTGACACTCCTAGGTTCCCATGGCTCACTATTGCCATGAGTAAATGCACCATTAAATGTACCGATAACTACAGTAACTCTCCGCCTAAGGACAAGGAAGATGGCACTCATTCACGACCGCAAAATACAGGAAAATAGGCCATACGGTTTCAATATGACGGTAATTTTCACACATTCCGTCAGATTACACCGACATTTGCAGTTCCAGTCGACGAATTGCCCTTTATTTCACGCCGGCTCAAACTACCCAACGATATTGACCTCTAAGTCCTCTGGCTACAAGGGCGAGAATGGAGGTCGCGAGCTGGCCCTCTTCTCATCAGCGTCCTGGGAAGAAATTGGCCTAATATCCGGTTTTTTGGGTGTCCACATCACGCCATCAGCATTCATTCCGCAGTTTCAAACACCCGTAGATCGGTAAATTCATTGGGTTAGGCGGTATTAGGCTGGTCGAATCCGGAGAAGGTGGAGGTTATGTCATCCGATGTATTCTCTCAG
The DNA here is from genome assembly GCF_032717465.1 of Coenobita brevimanus. Classification (NCBI taxonomy): domain Eukaryota; kingdom Metazoa; phylum Arthropoda; class Malacostraca; order Decapoda; family Coenobitidae; genus Coenobita; species Coenobita brevimanus. Next base: position 1,833,449 of record NC_137038.1, read on the forward strand.
CCTGATGACGTTTTTGTTTCCTGACGCAAATTCTGTTCAGCTTAGAGTTTTTCCAATTTCCTGTGTGTTAAATGACCTTAATAACTCCTCCTCTATAACAGATCCTTTTTAAAATTCGGTAAAATCGTCGGAGGCTCGCAAAAATATAATTTAAAATATCTAACTGGATTATAAGGGTGAAGGCCGAGTTCGTATTAGCCCGGTGTCTCCAGAACCCCAAGGACTCACCGTGATGATGTTTACGTGGGCGGCCATGATGGATTTTAGGGCGGCAGGGGAAGATAATGGGAGTTCATGCGGTGCTGGCTACTCCCTACTGCACACTACACCGCTTCCTCTCCCACTTCACTTGAGGGAGGCGCGGAGCAAGGCTCAGAGAGAGAGAGAGAGAGTAGGGGGAGGGGGGAAAGAAAGGTGGAGGGATGGAGAGAGGGAGACGAGCCCCCCGTCCACTTGAAGACAGTATTGCCAGACGCTCGAAGATTTTTTTTTCACCCCAAATATCAACCCCATGCGCCATTATCGTGTCACATATCACTCGTTAAATTATAAGCTTTAAGACTGTGGAATTTCTCAGGTTTATCGAGCTGGAGGGCAAGTTATCAAAAGTAAAAAGGAAGATCATTTAGGACCTGTTTCTTTCCTCGGTTATGGCACTTCAGGCAGGCGCATACAGAAGAGCGTCAGAGAAAACGTGTTAGTTTATCGCTTTACAGGGATGCCCAAGGTAAACATGATAACCTCACAGGAGTAATCACATAATGACGTAACTTTGAGAGCTTCAATAGATGACGACTTTTTCGTTTCCTGTTTCTCTCTCCAGACTTTCATCTAGCTTACGAGTGAGCTTTTGAAGCGAAGGAGGTAGACACAGTGTTTCTCAACCCCGTCATTATCAGAAGCCTTCCTTGGGCTAAGTAAAATCGTTTGGAGGTGGTAAACATCTGGTCTTCAAGTTCAGGTAGGCCTTTCGCGGTGAAGGGCATAATGAACTGAAGATAATTTTCTCCAGCTTTAAGCCACTCCGCCTCCCGCTTCCTTTACGCACTTAACTTCATTCTCTCTCTCTCTCTCTCTCTCTCTCTCTCTCTCTCTTTCTCTTAGCACATCGAGGTATTTAAACTCTTCCTCCAATTTAAGTCACGTTCTGATCACCGACACACCACCATGAGAGTACCTTCCCTAACATGTCCTTCCTTACCTGTACCCATCTCTACTCTTGCTTGTATTTACTTGCAAACCGTGCCACCGACAGACATTCACAGACTCTGAATAAGTGTGCAAAGGTGTTCTTGATCAGCGTGCAACATATCAATTGCATATTCCACCCATCACCATCTCAGCATCACTCTCACTTACCCTTCCATAACTTTTTCTTTGTCTTTCCTCATAACCTCAGCCATATGTACTACACTGAGGAACCATGTGAAGATCATACCCTCGTCCTACTACAGGTACTGGGCTACGTATCCTCACTACCTCTACACACCACATCACCTCATTACAGCATTCAACACTCTCCACACTTTTACTTTATCGTCAGACATGAGTTACAGTTTCCATAAGTCGTTTGTATTTGTCTCATTGTGCGCCTTTAACAAGTTCATAAGTGGCATAAAGACGTTTTCATTCTCATAAATCAGTATCAGATCCTCAGTAGTAGTAGTAGTAGTAGTAATGATGATGATTGTGATGATGATTGATGATGGTGATGTTTGATGATAATAATAATAGTAGTAATAATAATAATAAAAATAATAACAACAATAATAATAATAATAATAATAATAATAATAACAATAACAACAATACCACTTTGGACGCATGACAAAAACATTCCTCAGTTCTCAGACAAACCTCGTGCTGTGTAAGGATAAAGGAATAATTATTAACAGATACGAATTTATATATTTTTGTACAAAGGAAACTTATAAGATACTATTTACACCGCTTTCCCCATCGTTGAAATCCAGGGCTTAAATCCATCAGTCCGTCTTACCGAGAATATAAATGTTTTTTGTATAGACTGAAACTTTACTGGTTACCTTGCTTTCCCCTTGCTCAGTAATCTAGTTAGTTCTATCTATCAGTCTGTCTACCTGTCTATCTGTCTACCATCTACCCGTAGCTCCCTTGAAGTACTGGTATATTTTCTTTTAGGTTCAGTCCATTCAGTACATTTTTTTCATTATTATTCTTCTTGCTGCCTCCAGATGATTTTATATCCCTTCAGTGAGCCCATGGGAGACTTTTTCCCTTATTATTATTGTTATTATTATTATTATTATTGTTATTATTATTATTATTTATAGCTTAATGAATTTTATATTTGATCTCAGTAATTCTTGTAAGCTGAGTAATTCCGTCTGGTGGTAGCAAAGGCATGGTATAAAATAAAAACAGTGTGGCGATAACAAGAATTAAACTATTAACTGTGTCGCGGGATTCAAGGAGAAAACTTTACCCTGAGAAGAACACCTGGCCTGACTTTGACCTTGGACTCGTCTCGTCGTGCTCTGTAATCGTATCAAACTCGGGGATATATCGTAGGGGGTCTTCCAAAGGGGGTGCGCTCCTCTCTTGCGCCCCCCTCCGCCTCTCTCCCCCCTCCATCTCTCCTCTCCAGCCTCTTCTCTCCTCGTCTCTCCATTCTCCTCTCTCATCGGTGTAGGAGAGTGGATGCGCCGGGAGGGAGGAGCTACGGGTGTGATTGGAAGGAGACTGAGAGATGTAGTACCGACGCCGAGAGCTAGAATGTGGGAGGGAATATGAGGGAGGAAGGGAGGAGTAGAGGGAGAGAGGGAGGGAAGGACGAGAGGTAGAGAATGTAGGGGGAGGTGGAGGGGTGGAGGTAGAGAGAGGAAGAGAAGGGCGGGAGATAGAAAGTGAAGAGGAAGGTGGGGGAGAGGAGATGGAGAGAGGAAGGGATAAGCGACGTGTAGAAAATGAGGAAGGAGGTGGAGGAGAGGAAAGTGAGAGAGGAAGGGAGGGACGATGTGTAGAGAGTGTGGAAGAAAGTGGAGGAGAGGTGAGAGGAAGGGTGGGACGAGAGGTGGAGAGAGTGGAGAGAGGTGGAGGGAGCGAGGAAATTGGGGTGGAGGAGATGAACTTGTTAGAGTCGAAGGAAGTGTTGGATTCCGAGGAGCGACTTCGAAGTGACATGTTGGATGAATCTGAAACAATAATAATAATAATAATAATAATAATAATAATAATGATGATGATGATGATGATGATGATGATGATGATGAACCCACAGAGCATATACCTCCGCCAATTCGAATAAAATCATGATCCACTGCCCACCTGTCCACAAGGTTAATTGAAATCTGCTAACAACTTTTTAAAAATTTCTTGTACATAGACTTCATTGGCGGGGGTAACATGAGTACTAGAGGACGCCTACATCTTTTATCACCTACAAAACACATTGATGGCAGTCATATAGTGAAGGGCAGGTGGAGTAATTATATACCTAGCCGGTCATACAGAGGCGGGATATAGGTGCACCATACCTGTCATGTAGGAGAGGAGAGTTTCCGTTGACCACTGGCTGGGGGCGCGACCCTCCCTCTGGCGGGGTGGGGGGGTCACTGCGTGGGTCACTCTGGAGGGGAGGGGAAGGTCACAGGAATAACCAGTTTGTCTTCACCTGATGGAACTGAGCCAGAATTTAAATAATATGTCGTCTTTACTGTAAATTCAATGACCCTTAGTTGTGAGACAGGAATGAGACTCCTTGGTTACTAGTTAAACTGACCCACCAGGCTGACTACACTTGACCATCAACTGAACTGAATGGGATCCCTGTCAGGTTAGAGTAAACACACTATAGTAGGCCAGAGGCGGTATTCACAGACTTCCTTGAGGCTAAGCTGTGTATAATATTGTTTGCTTATACTTTAACTTCCAAACATCTCGCAACCAAACTAGAGTGGAAATCAAATGAAGAATGATGGCAAAACTAAAGTATTCATATCGATAATTAGAAAATGAATAAATAAAAGACAGAATATAATAGTAGGGTGAAATACTCAAAATAAATCGCCAAGGAAAAGATGTTTGGAAGCCTTCTGCGACAGAGAATAGGCCCCCCCATGGTCATATCACCCCCTCCTCCCCCCCTCACCTGGAGACACCGGTGATCCTAGGGGAGGGGTATGGGGAGGAGGAGGGGGTGGCTGCTTGGCCCCCCTCCCCCTTCCACCACCTCCCCACCCGCCCCCTACCCACACGCCATCGTCTGGGCGGGAGAGAGAACTGATTTTTATTGGTGAGGCACGAATAGGTGTGATTAGGATGGCTGGGAGAGAGTTGCTGAAGTAGTAGTAGTAGTAGCAGCAGTGGTCGTGGTAGTGGTAGTAATAGTAGTAGTAGTAGAAATGTAATAATAATAATAATAATAGTAACAATAATAATAATAATAATAATAATAATAACAGCGTTGATGATGATTCTGATAATGATAAATAACAATTCATATGTATATCACTGAGAAGGCAGGCTGTCAATATGAAGGGTAGTTTCAGGACAGGTAACATCTCACCTGACAACTCATTACACCTCAATCACATTCGCTAATGAACTTGTCCCGTCCGCAGAGGGAGAAATTTATAGGAAGCAATAGTTTTTTTGTGATTATAAAAGTCTGTTAAGATTCTCTCTCTCTCTCTCTCTCTCTCTCTCTCTCTCTCTCTCTCTCTCTCTCTTTTGCGGCGTAAATATCCTGAAAATCCTGAACCTTTTAAATATTAATAATTCACCTCGTAACATGTATGCCTGTTCATGGCCGGCGAAAACTACGCTTAAAGTTCAAAGATCTGTGATAGCCATTAGCGTAACACACCTTTACCTGGGAAATAACAATACGCAAGTGGCTGAAAAAGTGCGGGAAAGCCTTGTTGTTTACGAACCTGGCTGCTTGTGACCCAGTTTTATCTGAACTCTTATGTCTGGCGTGGCTTTCACGGCAATAACAATGCGTAAATTTTTTGTGAAAAGTGGCTGTTGTTGACGAACCTTGCAGCACATGACCCAGTTTCATCTGTCAAATCATATTATTCACTTGCCTTGGAAAAACAGAGCGTGAGTCATTGAAAAATTAGAAAGGGCACAGAGGCTGCATACCTCCGCCAACGCCAGTAAAGTGTAAGATTTACTGCCGTAATTCCTTCCTACCAGACGCATACATTATCCTGGCTCACAGAGTCAGTTAGCTTAGTCTGCGGTCTTACTCTTCTCTGTTGGTGAATCCGGACATCGCATACCCTCGTCTGACTGGCATTGAAATTTGCCGTTTAGTCCTGCATTCGGATCCGAATATATCTCAAAATCTTAAACTCTTCCTAGACCCACTCTCCGATAAGAAATTTTTGAGATAAATTGTCCACAAACAGACAGACATGGGCGGATATTAACCACCTCCAACTTCGTTAGTGGAGGTAAGAAAAAAGTCTTTATGAACCTTGCTACGGAGTGTGGTCCATCTGATTTTTTTTTATTGTAATATATATTTGCCCTGGAGACAACAGTGCGTAAAGAGTGGACAAATCCCGTTGTCTACGAACCTTGAAGCATATTCCCCGGTTTCATGTGATATCCTACGTCTGGCCTCGGGGTCCTCATCAGCAACAACAACACCGCCGCCATCATAGCACCGCCGGGGGAACTGATCGTACTGCATCCTCTCGTCAAAACACCGCTTGAGTGCAGCCAGCGTCGGGTCGTGGTGGTAGTATTTGTCGCCCTTGGAGTGGTGGTCGTCTAGGTGGTTTTCGTGATCGGTGTGGTCGTGGAGAGAGGGATTGGGGTGGCTGTCGTCGAGGGTGAAAGCTCTGTTCTCGTACGATTCTTGCTGGGTGTTGTGGCTTTCGGCGAAGGTGCTGTTGGCCCTTGAGCGGGTTCCTGGAGTTGAGGGGCCCTTGTTCTGAGGATGAGGGGTGAAAATATGGTGCGTGAGAGAGAGAGAGAGAGAGGATGAAACAAAAGTGGAGGGGGGGGGAAGAGACAACTAGAGAACAGAGAGCTGAAAATGTACTTTACAAAATACCACACTCCTATATACTGTAATTTTTCTAGGCAAGGTGAAGGATGCTTAGAGATAATGAAGAGACCTCTAAAAAATTTCTAAATGATAGTTAAAAAAAAAAATGTACTTGCTTCCTTTTTCTGGAGAGAGAGAGAGAGAGAGAGAGAGAGAGGGGGGTAATACACATCTTAGGTAGTTTCTGATTGTAATGTTTGAAGTCTGACCTATTATATGTGATTAATATAGAAGTGATTTATATAATGTAAATCAAACATATATACTGTAATTTTATAGGAAGTGTCATTGTATAGATGGTGACTTGCAAGTGGAGTAGATAGATAGATAGATGGACAGATAGATACCTTGGAAGTGGAGCAGCATAAGAGTTGTGGTAGACGTGCCTTGAGGGAATTCCTTATAGTTTCGTTTAAGAAGCAGTTGAACACCAGTAGCATCACACCCTGCAAAGTACAAAGATGTTATTAGGCTGGTATCAACTCTCTCTCTCTCTCTCTCTCTCTCTCTCTCTCTCTCTCTCTCTCTCTCTCTCTCTCTCTCTCTCTCTCTCTTTCTCTCTTTCTCTCTCTCTCAGTATTAGACAGGTATCAAAAATTCAATCTCACTCAAATATTTATCTCAGGTACGATCAAGTTTCTCTTACACACACACACACACACACACACACACACACACACACACACACACACACACACACACACACAAGTAGGTAGGTAGGTAGGTAGGAAGATAGAAAATGCGAGTTAAAATGCCTACTTACTTGAGACGCGTTGAAGATAGTGAAGAGGTAGGCAAAGACATGGAGGGCGTTCATGTACACCAGACCAAACACCCAACTCACCCCCAACACGCAATTTAGGGAGAAGCTGCCCTTTACCCACAGCCTGTAAGTAGGTAGGTAGTTAGGTAGGTAGGTGTGAGGTAGGAAAGTAATGAGGAAAGTAGGTATGAAAGTAGGTTGGTCTTTAGGCAGGTAGGCATGGAGAGAGGGAGAGGTGGGGAGAGAGCTAGGTAGGTAGGTAAGTAGGTAGGTAGGTATAAGGGGAGGTAGAAAGGTAGTTAGAAAAGTAGACATGAAGGTAGGTTGGTGGGTAGGTAAGTAGGCATGGAATGAGATATATCTTCTATATCTTCTGTATCTTCTGTATCTTCATCTATCTCGCTGTCTGTCTATATCTCCATCTATCTATATCTGTATATCTATTTGTCTCTTTTTATTCATCCATCCATCCATCATTTCATCTGTCAGTCTATCTATCTATCTATCTATCTATCTGTCTCACACTCACATGGTCCTCTGGTATCGCGTCTTCTGCCTGTTGACGTGCAATGTTGCAGCTGCACGAAGCGAGAGAATCATCACCACCGTGTTGACCTGAGGGAGAGTGTGTGCGTTAGTGGTGTGTGTGTGTGTGTGTGTGTGTGTGTGTGTGTGTGTGTGTGTGTGTATGCACATAAATTCTTAGTTTGTGTATAATGTTTGTTGATGTGCAAGTAACGTGTGAGTGTACGTGTGTGAAAGCTATTACACCCTATGTGTATGTGCAAGTTAGTAGTGTGTGTGTGTGTGTGTGTGTGTGTGTGTGTGTGTGTGTGTGTGTGTGTGTGTTTGTGTGTGTGTGTTTGTGTGTTTGTGTGTACTGTAAAGGCCACCAAATAAAAAAAAAAACACTCACAAACAAAACATTGCACATCTAAACATAAGAACAAAATAGTTTATTACACCTTGATGATATATTTTCATTAATTTACCGTCGCTAATTAACCTACATAAGTTTACCTGTGTGGAAATTACACCTTGTTTATTAGCAATGACACTGAAAGAAAACTCACGGAAGGAAATTTATTGAATTGGACAGTTACGGTGAATGAAGACTTGAATATTTGTGATGAATGAGGCCAGTGAATGAATGGATGGAATGAATGGTGATTAGTGAATGATTGCTTAAAGGGAATGTTGGGATGTGGATGAATAGATGGAGGGAATGATGAATTATGAATGAGTATATGAAGTGAATTATGCTGACTAAACAGAATGAAGAGTGAAGTGAATGATAGTGCCAGATAAACAGCTACTCACCACTATCATCACTACAAGGGGACCAGTGAATGCCCAAATGTAGGCTTGTTCAGTGGATAGCCAACAGCTGTAGAGAGGAAGTGAATGCAATATTATTATTATTATTATTATTATTTATTGATTCACATTTATCGATATGATCATCTGTTCGCCCGATAAGCAGAAACTAAGATTATTATTATTATTATTATTATTATTATCTGGAAAAGAAACAGAGAGGGTGGGTTAGAGGTCGGAGGTCAAATAAGGGATTGGGAGAGAGGTCATGAAGAAGAAACATTTCAGTCTTCATTCAAATCACTGAAAAAGTCTCCTCACACACACACACACACACACACACACACACACACACACACACACGTACTCACTATTCACTGCCTTCAGGTGCATAGGCTTGTTGCTTTACCCATCCCTCTGTACCGTAGCCCATGAGCAGTGTTACCAGAACCACGATGGCAGGCACACCGTAGCCCCCGACCCTGTGATAGATAGATAAATAGATTGATAGATACACAGATAGATAGGCTTGATAGATTGATTGATTGATAATTTAATTGATTGATAGATATGGGTGGACAGAGAGAGATTGATAGATAGACACATAGAATTGAGAGAGAGAGAGAGAGAGAGAGAGAGAGAGAGAGAGAGAGAGAGAGAGAGAGAGGCATTGCTATATTTATCCTCTCTATAGACAATCAATTATAACAGTATTAAGCAGAAAAACAGGTGTAGTAAAATACCTTCCCATCTCATTTTAAGTATAGTTGTGTAATGAAAAATGTTTGTTTGTCTGTCTGTATGTATCTATCTGTCTCTGTCTATCTATCTGTCTGTCTGTCTATCTGCACCTCTCTCTATCTCCATTTTTTCTGTCGTACCATTAAAAAGGGAGTGGAACAGAGACAAATTGGTGGGTGTCTGTCTATCTCTCTTTCTGTATCTATCTATCTATCTGTCTATATGTCCATCCATCCATCCACCCACCTGTCTATCTATCTATCTATCTTTCAATCTCTACCTGTATCTCACCAATAAAAAGGTGTGAGTGGAGCCGAGGAGAGGATGTGATAGATGGTGTGTGTGAGATGTGCTCCTTCCACCAGCATCCAGCACACTCCAGCCAGGGTTAGGTAGTGCAGCATCACCCCACTGGCCACGCACATGTTCTAGGGGAAGGATTGGCACGGTTACACAGAGCATACAGGCAGTGAGGGACTCTGCAGGTGGCTCCCTCCCTCCCACTTCTCACCTTCCCCCCTCCATCCCTTCTGTTTTTCATTCCATTTCTTTCCCGTTCTTACTCTTCCCTCTTTTTCTTCCACTTCCCTCCCTTCTTCCCTCTTCCCTCTTTTCCTCCCACTTTCCTTCCTTTCTTCCCTCTTTCTTTCCTTTTTTCCTCCCTCTTTCCTCCCTTCTTCCCTCTTCTCTCCCCTCATCCCTCTTCCCTCTTTTCGTCCCACTTCCCTCGCTTCTTCCCTCTTCCTTCCCTTCTTCTATCTTCCCTCTTTCCTCCCATTTCTCTCTCTTTTTTCTTCTTCCCTCTTTTCTTCCCACTTCCTTCCCTTCTTCCATCTTTTCTTTCTTCCTACCACTTCCCTCCCTTATTCCCTCTTCCCTCTTTTCTCCCCACTTCCCTCCCTTATTCCCTCTTCCCTCTTTTCTCCCCACTTCCCTCCCTTATTCCCTCTTCCCTCTTTTCTCCCCACTTCCCTCCCTTCTTCCCCTTTTGCTTCCAGTTCCCTCCCTCTCCTCTCTTTGCCTTCCACTTCCCTCCCTCGTCTCTCTTTTCCTTCCACTTCCCTCTCTCCCTCCTCTTCCCTCCTTCGTCCCTCCCTTCTTCCCTCTTCTCACCTACCTCTGATTGCTTAAGGAAGTCTCTGTCGAGGAGGAGGAGGATGGAGAGATGAGAGAGACCGATGGAGAGACACAGTTGCTTGGTGATGGAGGTGCGCTGGGGAGAGACCTCATTTCTGGGGGAGAGATGGAGGGGTCAGGGAGAAACGGAGGAAAGGAGGGAGGAAAAGGAGGAGAGGTCAGGGAGCGATGGAGGGATCACAGAAAGATACAGGGAAGGAGAGAGGAAAAGAAGAGAGGTTAGGGAGAGATGGAGGGGTCAGGGAGATATGGAGGTCAGGGAGAGATGAGGAGGAAGGAGTTAGAGAGAGAGAGAGAGAGAGAGAGAGAACAGGCATATCGCAGGCATTACTTTCCACCATCATCAATAAAACACTATAATTTTGTCAACTTACTTGGTGTTGTGGAGAATGACGAAGGTGGCGAAGGAGGCGATGCAGGAGAGGAAGGTGAGGCAGGCCCCTAGGATGTCCAGGGCAGGATCGCGGCCCTGGGGGGAAGAGAGGGGAGAGGGGTGAGAGAGAGGTGGGGGGGAAGGGAGAAAGTGAGAGAGGGAAGGGGGGAGAATGAGATATGAGGCGAGAGGGAGTGAGGGGTGGAGGGGGAGGAAGTGAAAGAGGGAAAGGAAAGAGAATGAATGATGGGGGAAGGGGAAATGAGGGGAGGAGAAAGGATAGATACATAGATAAATAGATAGATGAATGAATGGATAGATAGATAGATGAATGGATGGATAGATAGATAGATAGACAAAAACAAAGCTCATAAATCAGTCTACTCACAACAAATCCGTGTACGTCTGTGATAATGGCGAACATAGTGAGGTGTGAACAGCTACAGAAGGTGACCTGGTGTGTCGTGTTGACCACATGGCATCCGTCAGGCGCCCACACGCTGTAGCAGAGGTCACGGCGGGTCAGGAGGGGTCACAAGAGAGGAGGCGTTGGGTGAGGGGAGAGTAGGAGACGAGGGGGGAGGTGGAGGTCAGGTGGAAGGGATCAGGTAAGAAGAAAGGGGTCAGGTGATTGGGGAAGTCAGGTAGGGATGGGTCAGGAGGAGGTCATAGGTCAACTGGGAGGTGGAGGAGGGGTGAATTTGGGGAAAGGTCAAGGAGAATTACAAGGTCGATTTTGAGGAGGGAGGGGTCAGGTACAAGCCGTATAATTCATTCATCTTAACGTGTCTCAGGTTTTCGTCCTTTTGCGGTTTATTTCCCGCAGTTCGTTGGCAGAATAAGACAATAGTACAGCCCCGTTCATCATTTCCATAGCACTTCTTCGTGATTAGGGCTATGTTGTTGTGTAAATTCACTTTCACAACTAGACATTCAAGATGGAGAGAATATCAGTTTCAGACCAAGTTAGAGTGAAAAGATGATGGTTTAAAGAGGACCGATTAGTAGTGGTCATCTCATATAGCCTCTTCTTCGTGACTAGCATAATTTTCTAGTATAAATCTCCTCTTAGTCAGCATTCAAAATAGAAAATGGGCAACTATAGGCCAATTTTAAGTGAAAGGAGTATATTCTGGAGGGATCAGTTTTAGTCATGTTAAAGTAAAAAGAATATGGTT